>NC_036854.1:40510240-40810240 GCF_002910315.2 Salvelinus sp. IW2-2015
TACAAGTGGTACGATGTTTATAGACTGAATGCAATATGTGATGACAACGTGCCGTAAGATGTCAAATTAAGCTGATTATAAACTGTTATATCTTATTCAGGCTCATCTACAGTGTGCATTGGGAAATTTTCCAACATCACAGTCAGAGAAATCCTTCAGAGACTTGAGAACCACACCGTCAGAGGACTACGACAAAGATGATGATAGAATCATTTTGTTCATTACAGCAAACTTGAAAAAAGATTGACTTTGAATTTGAATGAATCTGTATTTGTTTTATTGGGGGGAATACATGCGTTAGGGCCTATTTATCAAATGAAAATACACAGATTTAAATGTTGGAAGTAGGCCAATCATTTACTGAGTTTGTATGAAACTGTAACTGTTTATGTTTTTGATATTCTTGTTAGGTTGTGTGCATTGGGCACCAAGATGGGCGACAATTTCATATTGAACAAAACATCCCACTAGAGGGTGCAAAATATCTTGTCAAATTACTTATCACTATTTCATTATAGGTGGCATGAATGTTGTCTTACTTATATAGGAATAATATACAATATCCGAATGGCAGTTTAACTGGTCAGTGTAGAAAATATGAGGCCTTCATTCAAACTGCAAAGCCACCTTGATGGACTGCATCACATAAGATCTACCTTCTATGAACGGGTTTGGGGCACCCACTACAAATAAACCACAACACACACCACATGCACACGCACCACGCACACACACACACACACACATACAGTACACCACACTTGGTAGAGATAATGTGAGAGAAGGTAAGATACCAGTGTGTCCCCACTGTAAAAAGTACTGCTCCATATTTCCCTAAAATGTGATTTTACACACAGCACACACACACAACACCACCACCACACACACACACACACACAGACACCACACACACACACACACACACACACACACACACACACACACACACACACACACACACAGAGGGAGAGAGACAGAGAGAGAGTCAGGCAATCTGAATGTAAATACCAGTGGTAGCTTTTAAATATGAAAGCATCTCAGGTATCTGCAGAGTAGGTTGATTTTTTTGCACAACAGTTTTGAGTTTTCAATAATATAGATCCTATACAATGCACCGAACTCATGAAGTGGCCTGTCTTTTATGGTCAGCCTTTATGCATTCAATGTTAGCAGCCATTAAAATGTGATTAGGCCTATTCAATGTACTGCCACATACAGTAGTTTACAGTCAGGTTGGCCTACTCACGTACTGATCATAGGTACCTCCCATTTCATCACCTAATCTGCCCACCCACAAGTCTCCGATTGGTCCAAGCACGGAAAGGTCTACGTGAAGCGAAAGTTCATTTGCTGACGATTTTGTCAATTTATCGCCAACTTGTACTCTATGCAAATCGCTTTCTAGCGTACATGCGGAACAGACAGTGGGATAATAGCGGGCACGGGAAGGGAGAGAGGAAAGGGGGCGGACAGCAATTTTAGCCCTCCATCAACGGCACAATTTATACTGTTATAAATATAACTGTACAACTACCAATTTATTCATAAGAAGAAGTGAAAGCCGCCAAAATGGCACAGCCAGACAACCAAAGCAAGAGATTCTTTGAGAGTCTGTCGGGAGCAGGGAAATCCATCGCAGTGCTGACTAGCGGAGGGGATGCTCAAGGTACTGTGACAGATGACAGCGCAAGAGATTGTATCCTATGACATTGTATCAGTGGAGAGGCCCGTAGAGGGCGAAAAGCACCAATTTGAACTGAAAAGAAACACACTGTTACATCGTATATTGAATCAACTAGCCTTGATACCATGTTTCAATAAAAATAGCAATTCTTTGATGTAATGTTACAGTAGCAGATATCACAGGCGCATTTAGCATTTTGGTGGTTAGCTAACGTTAGCTCTGATTACCCACATATGGAGCATTTTCTCACCACTAGGCTAGCTGCAGGCTCCCGTCAAGGTGAAACACAAATGCCGACATAGCCAAATAGCTCGACGTCTATTCGATTATCAGGCCAATCATCTGGTTTGTATTGATTTTACACAACATTAACAAAAACGATGACACCGGTCGAAGTGTGGAGAGATGAGAGGTGATTTAATTTTCGAATTCTTGCCACTGCATTGCGGAGTTTCGTCCTGTTCGTGTGATCACGTATTGTAGCATTTGTCCTTTAATAATACTGGTATGCTTTATAGTAATATGTTACATTATAACATCGGGTTGATAAAGGAATTAGTGAGGATGAATGTTCACGACGACTCCTCCCAACCAGGAAGTCACTAAAAACGATAGTGTTCAAGCTGCTATCTTCATCATTTTGAAATGTAATACACGTCTGTCTCTGAAAAGCAGACGTTCACTATTATGATTATTATGAACGAGAATGTCATTGAAATAAGTTATGGGACTGCTATAAGCTTCAGGGATGCCCTAGCCTGTGTGTTGGCTACGTGAGGACCTGCAGGCATCATAGCAGGCTGCGTCAGAGGAAACCCATTGTCATATGCTCTGTCTACTGTCACGTTATGAATGTGACTTGTGCCTTTGTCAAAATAGGGCCATACCAGCTGTACTGTAAATATTTCAGCAAGTGTACATGCTTTTCAAAAGAGTAATAAGCAGTGGGAATCAGCTCAAACGACTTGAGTGAATCAAAGAGAAAGCAGAACCGCTTTCAAGATTGCTGCAGTAGGCCTTTGCTCAAAATATAACTTTATTATGATAGGCCTACTGCAGCAATATTGACTTAGGCTTCCAACCATGGTTCATATCTATATTTCACATGGTCCATCACATTGCACTGCAGTATCTATTTGAAATGCACTTGCCCACACACACCTACAATCATTGTTGGATGACTGGTATGATGTAGTTGTTGAGCGGCTTCACTGCAAGTATATTGTATGTTTCGAATATTCAATAAAAAAGAGAATGGAATAAAAATATATATTTGTAACTATTTGGGCAAGAAACAAGCCATTTGCTCAGTATTAATGGTGCAAACCTAACAGTCACGAATCTGCGCTGTATTCCCGGTGGCTACTGTACCCAGAGACTACGGTACAGCGAAGCCTAATCATTACAATTATTATCTGGGTGATTTGTTTTTTTTCTTCATTTATTTATTTTTGCTAATAATCTGAGCTTTATGCGTCTCACCCGGCAGCATTAGGTTTGTGCCTGAAACGGAACATTTTGAGCATTTGACCCATAATGAATTTTACTGTGCATTCTACAGTGTTTTAATATTGAAATGAAAGAAAAGTCTTACAGTGCAGTCAAGATGCCTTTGACTCTGATCACTGATCCATCCCCTGTGGGTGGGAGGCTTTATAATGCCAAAGCAATGTTGTCTGCCTCACTGCGCTGCAGGGTTCACTGTAACTGCAGGCCTTACTGCACAGCCTCTGTTAGGCCCCAAACATAAGTCTCGGGCCTCAGAAAGTTCAACTACTGTAGTACTCATGTGGAGGATCAGAGAGCATTCAGGCCGACTGAAAACAACAACAAGAATGTCAGCTTCAGAAAGAAGTCCCAGTGGGCACAGATGTCAGTTCAACGTCAAGTTTTGACTTCAATTTGGTCGAGTTGTCAACTAATGTGAAATCAACAAAACATTTCAAAATATCATTGGAGTTAGGTTAAATGTTGGGAGAAAAAAAGAAAACAGTCCCTTACGTTGATGACTTTTTGCAAATCCGTTTTGGACATTGGTTCAATGTCATCACAAGACATTTTTTGTTGTTGAAATGACATGGAAGCAACGTTGATTCAACCTGTTTGTGCCCAGTGGGATGAGTCCGTCAGACTTGTAGCTTACAATACCCATATGTTCTCTCTGGCTCTGCCGCACTCATAATCAGACCGTTTACAAGAGGTAATGGGAATATAACTCTGCTATTCATATTCATGTGGTTACGCAACAGAACAGAGATGATCACTTGACTTGTAAAGTGGCAACTGATGATCCCTTTATGATGATTATGGATGAAAAACTATGGATTTGTCATTATGTAATAGCTTTTATAATACACTCATTCTGTACCAGTTCTTCTTATTTTTTCTCCCCTGCTTTCTTGCTTTCTTTCATATCCTCCTGATGGTCAATCTCAGAAGCGTGTTGCTTAGTAACAGCTTAGCCTAGCAACTATTACACTGTGAAACCAAACGTTTATCGGATTGTTTATAAACGCCGCCTCCGGGCCTAGTCAGCCAAGTTCCAAGGATCTGCCTGGTCTAAAGCACATGAATCATTAGTGCGACTGTCTAAGAAGTTACAGTAGGTTAACCTGACATTAGAATTGTAGGCACAGAACACCACCTTTACAATTCTCTCCAAGGCAACTGAATATTTAGAGAGGACGTTTTACCAAACATGGCAGTGGGAGACTGGGAGTCCTGCAGTGGAAGCGGACTACACAGTGTTGGTATTTTTTGGAAGCGAGGCTCTTTCTTATGATGATCAAAGATTCAGACTTCGGCCTGAAAGGGGGCATGGCCTTACATGTTGAGCTATTCACCACTTACGCTCATAAGTGTATGCACAGGACTCGTGTGCTGTGGCCATATGTTCTCTTGTTGATTTAATTAGGCTATGTAGGACACATCGCTACAGGAGTCTTAAGCAGTGTTCAAATGTTGTTATTTAAAAATGCATTATTCAAGTGAGTTTTCTGTTGGCCAGGAATGAATGCTGCTGTCCGGGCAGTCGTTCGAATGGGAATCTACGTGGGAGCCAAAGTTTACTTCATTCGGGAGGTGAGTCTAGACACTCTGTACACACAGCACTACTTTACAAACAGTAAAATCATTCCTTACCCGAGGATACGTCAACAGGTGTGACTATCCAGGCAAAGAAAGAAAAGGAGCACTCTGTATTGATCTGAGTTTTATTCACGGGACAAAATACTTTATAAACAGCTTACGGAGCTGAATATGTTCCTACCATCCAGGGTGGTTTTGTATGTAGACAAATATAGGATGACTGATCAACATTTGGAATCTTCTCAAAATTATCTGTTTAGAGGCTACCAGCCAACATTTGACCTGCTCTTGCATCCATAATGTGGAAGCCGAATTACAAACACAAGGATACATGCCTACAGTAGGCTTACAGTACATGGCAATGTTTGTGTTGTATATTCTTAATCTCTGGATGGAACCAGACCATCTATATCACATATAGCCTACACACTGACAAATGGGCTGGGTTCTGCTTACGCCTAGGTCTAATGATGATGCATATGTTGAATTAATTATGATATGTTAAGCCTCTATGCAGCTCATTTCCTGAGCAGGGCCTAAAATGCCTGCTCATTCTGTCATTTGTGTACATGGTGGTCTACACTTTTATGTCAACGACTAAAGACATTAGTCGACAGATCACATGTATTTCCCTCTCGGTCTGCTCAGGTAATCTGTTTGGCTTCCGTGTCCGTTTTTAAACAGGATGTGAAAGCCAAAGACCTGATACACAGTAGGACATATTTTGTTTTGTAACTCTTTGGTTTAAATTGCGACCATTCTGGTTGCATAGGCTATGCTCCTATAAGCATTGGTAGTCTTTGCGGCCTGGAGTTTTGATTTGGTAGCACCAGTCCGCCTCGAAGTATATTCACCCAGATAAACATTGAATGGCAAAATTATGTTTATGCCATTTGGAGTAGCCTAAGCAAAGTTATTACATTTGTATCGTTTCTTGTCAGTAGGCCTACACTCTGGTTGTTGTTACATTTGTATAATTATTTGAGCGGTACAAAGTTGGTGCATTGTATCATTTCAACTCACCGGTGAGGGTGAACAGGAAATTCAGCAACTCTTGTTGGACAGTATAAGTTCAAAGTCAAGTTGACAACTTGACAGTGGAAGTTTTACAGATCAGAAAATGAAGGAGGCTTTTATATATTTGAAAATGTCATCCTATGGGTTCAGGGACCAATTAAAACAGGTAATACAAGCAAAACATGATGTGATTGCTAAATTAGTTCCAAAAATGGGACTGAATTTGAAATCACAAAACGTATTGTTTGGTGGTTCTACCCAGTGCTACCAATATATATATTTTTAGAGCCCTATTAAATTCTTGGACTAGGACATTTCTAATTTGATTCTATGCAGGGGTAACACATGACTATAATGATTGATATACAAGCTGCATGCCAGTCCAGATATTACAGATAGTGGGGGGTTGTTAAGCCTAAGAAGTGTGTGTGCGTGTGTGTGTGCGTGCGTGCGTGCGTGCATGTGCGTGTGTACTTTGTGACATCTGTGTTGTATATACAGGGATACCAGGGTATGGTAGATGGTGGAGAAGAGAACATAAAGGAGGCATCATGGGAAAGTGTCTCCAGCATGTTACAAATGGTGAGTACTGTACCATCCATGTAGGACAGAAATAGATGACCACACACGGAATCACAGTAGCCTATTTACAAAACCAGTAGACATAGACAGAGCTATAATTGATTGGTGTGAGTAGGCATCTTGCATCTGGGCTGTATTTTACATCCACTTCAATGTTTGTGTAATGCCACCATGCCAGGGTGGCACTGTCATTGGCAGTGCACGGTGCAAGGAGTTCCGGTCCCACGAGGGGCGTCTGAAGGCAGCCCACAACCTGGTGCAGCGTGGCATCACCAACCTGTGTGTGATCGGAGGGGACGGCAGTCTCACTGGGGCCAACCTCTTCAGAGAGGAGTGGAGCGGACTGCTGGAGGAGCTGGTCCAGCAAGGTGGGGAATGGGGCTGGTTTGTTTTCTACCGGGGACAGGAGAGGGGTTAGGGATAGAAGATTTGGAAAGATTGCAAGGTGGGGACTGGCACTTTGTTTCTAGCGGGGACAGGAGAGAAGTACGTGAGAAAGGGATTGCAGAGAGAGAAGTGTACTGCAGAAGGGTTTGTTTGCTGTGGGGACAGACAGAAGCATGATGTAGGGGTCATTGAAAGAGAGCTTAGAGAAAGGTAGGGGCTGTAAAAGAAAGAGGTCATACTGACATGGTGACATATTGACACTGAAAAGAAGTGGAAATGTCAAGATTGGTATTGTGGTAAGCTGAACAGTCTTAAAAGTGTATTTGCAGATGAGGTAATCCATTGTGAGCTTGCTGCTAGAGCAGGACAATAAATCCCCAAATGTTTTTCATCTGAAAGGATTTGTCCGGGAAGACAACAACTCTGTCCACTGACATGGTTTTTATTTGAGAATGAATTGGTCGTAGTTTCTCATTGTGTACCTGTGTTTGATGTTTCGTATCCTAACTCAGAATGGAGCTCCAATGTCAAGTTAGTCTTTCTGCTTAGAAGTTATGGCTAATCCCACCTCACATTGAAGAGACAGGGATCTTGGAATAAATTGCTTTCTTTTATTTCAATCTTAGTCACAAAAGCATATAATTGCATTGTTCTTAAACTTCGCCACAGGGTTGGTTGATGAAGATGCTGTCCAGAAGTATTCAGCTCTGCACATCGTCGGGATGGTGGGGTCTATCGACAACGACTTCTGTGGCACCGACATGACAATCGGGACGGACTCTGCCCTGCACAGGATCATAGAGGTGGTGGACGCAATCATGACCACCGCACAGAGGTTAGCAATAGTAGCTTTAACAAATGTGGTTTGGGTTTTTACCTTGTCTGTGAACATATGATTCTCTCAAATGTCGTCTTCTCACTCGCTATCTCTCTTTCAGCCACCAGAGGACATTTGTGCTGGAGGTCATGGGTAGGCATTGTGGGTAAGACAGACAGACTTTTAAACGTATTTAAAAACTGATGTGCTAACACACCTTATGTGTGACCTTGTGTGTGAGTTC
Organism: Salvelinus sp. IW2-2015; assembly: GCF_002910315.2. NCBI lineage: Eukaryota > Metazoa > Chordata > Actinopteri > Salmoniformes > Salmonidae > Salvelinus > Salvelinus sp. IW2-2015. Next base: position 40,518,059 of record NC_036854.1, read on the forward strand.
AGATCCGTCCTGTGGGGTCGACGGGTGCTGTTGTCTGACTTGTGTGTGCGCATGCGTGCGTCTTTGTGTGTCTGTGTGTGCGTCTCCAGATACCTGGCTTTAGTGAGTGCCCTGGCGTGTGGTGCTGACTGGGTGCTGATTCCTGAGATGCCCCCTGAGGACGGCTGGGAGGAGAAGATGTGTCAGAAGCTCTCTGCGGTAACGTATTAACTTAGCAATCCTTTAACCTTCACAACACTTCTCACTGTAATAATTAATGCTCGTTCACTATCCGGTTCACTCTGTTTCGTTGTTGTTGTTTATATTGAACAATTTACAATAAATTATTACTTTTAGAATAAAATGAAGTTAGCTTAACCAAGAATGGCAACAAGTTCAGTTCAATGTCACATGAAGCTAACATTGCGATACGATCTGATCTGCAGTTATTTGGTAATGTTACAGTAATTTACTCGTGTGTTATTGTGCTGTTTTCTGTTTGGAAATAAAATGTTATGGTCCAGACTCGCTCCAGGGGTTCAAGGTTGAACATAATCATAGTGGCTGAGGGAGCCATTGACAGACATGGGAAAGCTATAACCGGTAGTGTTGTCAAGGACGTGAGTACCTTAGCGTGTTACAGGGCCAAAACCAAAAGTACGTAGGCCCAACAGTGTCAAAATAGTCCACTGGCAAACGAGCAGAGTATTATGTGTCGACACCAAGTTAATAAATGATGTGATATTAAGGAAATGTTCAAACAAAGAGATTATGAGCATTTTTGGTTAATATGCCGCCAAGAATCAACACTTGCTCTCTGGTCCATGGACAATTTTTTCACTGTCTGGCTCTCCGTCTTTTGCGAGCCCATGCCAAACCTCTGTTTTAGTTTCTGTCATGTGTCTTCCACCCCTCCCTCATATAGAACCGGGCAGGAATGAAAAGGCTGAATATCATAATAGTAGCCGAGGGGGCAATTGATTGTAACAACAAGCCCATAACGACAGACCATGTCAAGGATGTAAGTACAGCAACTCAGACCTATAGCAGACAGCTCCTGCTAGGCCTCTATCGCTACCGTGCTGCCCTTGGTGTGGCTTCACTCGCTGACTGTGCACTCTGGTATGAATGCTCTGACGCGCACACACACACACTCTGTGGTAAGACTGCTTCCTGAGTGGCCTCAAACTGACTTTACAGCTGATAACCTGCTTTTCCCTCTACCATCTTGATTTACTGTGCGACAGCTTAGCAGCTACGTTTTATTAACCTACTGTACATGTCTAGCCAGGCCTATGGAACACATTGTAAAGAGGTAAATTTTGTACAAAACGCATCAGTACCTCCCCTGTCAAATTCACTATAAATGGAAAATAATTGAGTTGCATGGTTAATAATTTCGAAAAAGTCCTTTATAATCTAGCACAATATGACACAGCATATTACCATTTAATTCTAGGCCCTCAGGAGTTGAGGCAAAGCATTTAATCCAGCTTGTGCTTGAATGTCTTATTTATTTATTTGTGTCACATTTTGAAAGTCAACCTTTTTTAAGCTTGGGATCTGTGTGTCTTGTAATGACCTCACAAACATGACTGAGATACGGAGGATGGGTTGCATGTGCATTGTGTTTTCCCTTTGCTCAACTCTTCAGCTTGTGAGAGTATTTTCTCCTCGTTGTTTAGTACAAATGTGTATGTCTAGAATATATTAGGTCAAATAATATCTGATAGTTTACTTGCAGTACGTAAAGATAAAACAACACTTGCTTCAGTATTTAGCCTAGTATTAGAGCTAACATTTGCATGAGTGTTTCGCATGACCATTACTATAAGACAGACTTTAAAAGAGTGTTGCTAAAACCACCTCAATCTAGCTAAAACATGATTCCTGTTGTCTCAGCTTGTTGTCAGATGCCTGGGGTTTGATACCCGTGTGACAATCCTGGGCCACGTCCAGAGAGGAGGAACCCCTTCTGCCTTCGACCGGATCCTGGTAGGTATTCTGACCACATTCCTGACCGTTTCCCCACATCTACAATAGTGTACTAGCCTGGTCCCAGATATGTTTGTGCTGTTTTGCCAACTCCCATGCTTGGCGTGACAAAAGGACCATAAAAGCTGACAGGACAGTACAAACAGATCTGGCACCAGGCTAGTAGTGTACAGCAGTCCCACTAGATTAATCGTGTGGAAGACATGCACTCACTAGGCCTGGGGAGGAAACAACTGCTGCTTTTAAGCTAAGCACATTAACAGATTTGATGACATGGCACAAGTGTTAATGTAGGCCTACTGGTCTATCATAGAGAGTGGGAGAAATCCAGGGCTGACAAGCTCTTCCATTTTGCCTACATCCTCTGAAATACAACAAATGAAAAGAGGAAGCAAGAGAGCATGAAAACAGAGTGAGAGAGAGGGAAAGAGATAATCCCTGTGTGAGCTCAGGCAAAGAAGAAGAGATGTCAGTATATGTTTAATGTGGTCCCGTTTGGCTCAGTTGCTAAGAGCATTACCCTAGCAATGCCAATGCCTTGGGTTGAATTCCAACAGGGATCACATTCTGTACATGTACTAACATGCAGTCAGTGTATTGTACATTGCTCTGGAAAAAAGTTTCTGGCTGTGGCATCTTTCCTATCTTTATTATGTGTGGCTGTGTGTTCACTCCAGGCCAGTCGTATGGGTGTGGAGGCTGTCATTGCCCTGTTGGAGACTACAGCTAATACACCGGCCTGTGTGGTCTCTCTGTGTGGAAACCAGGCGGTGAGACTGCCTCTCATGGAGTGTGTACAGATGGTAGGTAGACAAGAGTACTGTAGCCAGGACAAGGCAGCTTACTACTAGGCACGCACGCACACTCGCGTGCACACGCACCCTCACACTCACAAACACACATGGAGGAATGAGAGAATTGCCTGATGGGAAATATAAGTGCATAAAGTGGGATCTGGGATTTGTTCTCTGAGCGAGGTGTTTTTTGGTTAATCGTTATCCAAGGCATGTAGCTGCCGGTTGCTACACAGAGCAGCTCTCAATGACTGCACTGCAAACCCTTCTGATCTTACCTAGATACCTACCATTAGATTGCATCGACTTGATGTCCTACCAAGGCAGGAATCATATACACATTAGAAAAATGTATAAGTCACTCGGAATAAAAGCGTCTGCTGATTAGCATGCAAATATGAATCTGCTTTGGTTCACCAGACTCAAGAGGTGCAGAAAGCCATGGATGAGAAGAAGTTTGAAGAGGCTGTGAAGCTGCGCGGCAGGTACAGTCACATCACCAACCACTGTATGAAATATTAGGGACAGTGACCCGTTTCTCGTGCTGATGCTGGTAGGCCTCTTGACACGTGACCTACTGGGCCACTGACACACACACACATACACAGAGAGAGCAGCAGCCAGCATGAAAGGACCTGGTCAGGCAGTAAATTAGATCACTATATTACGTCAGGGTCACCCAGTTTGGAATGATTGGAGTTCACTGAGGGACATCCTCTTCACCAGTTAGGACATTGCTTCCCTATTTACAGTATAAAAGTAGTGGGTTAATGTTGAGGAACTTGTTATTATTAGGGACAGGAGATTTTCCTGACCACCTGATCTGGCTAGGACACACTCTGGACCCTAGTTATAACCTAAAACTACTGCCGGACCTAGAGGTGTTCCTGGTCACGTGGTCATCAATCACTCCTGGCTCCACTTATTAACAGGATGCTAGGATCAATTGAACTGGGCTGTAGGGCTGTAGGGCCCTATTCTATCATTCATTTTGGTCTCACTTTGTGCTAATGTGCCTAAGTGTATTTGTGTTCCTTTGTATTTGTGTAATTTGTATTGTATCTATATTGTAAGACATCTTTCCCTTTTTTGTCTGATTGCAGGAGTTTTGAAAACAATCTGAGGACATACAAGCTCCTGGCTCACCGTAAACTAGAATCAGAACTGCCACATGTAAGTCAATCACAGGTCATGAGTCCTGCATTGGTGACAGAAAGTCAACATTGTTTTATGTTTGCTCAAGTTTCCCCTCCCCATATTCCTGTAAAATCTATAACAGGAAGGATGTTTATTTTGCACACGACTTACACTCCCAAGTCCGTTTTCCAGTGTTGAGAATGTTTTTCATCAGTGTTGCCTCTTCTAACATGTTTCTAATGTGTCAGCGTGGTCTATCTCTGTCTGAGCTAGCAGGGGGGTATGCCTATGGCCTAGCCCTAACATGTGGGCATAGGGCCAGAAAACAATTCTCTCCCTGCCCAGCTCTGTTGCCCCTTTCCCCCTTCCCAACCTAGCTCTGTTACCCCCTGCTTAAAAGTAAAAAATATATATATATATTTTCGGTTGACAATTTTGGTAAGGGTGTATCCTGTTCCCCTTTTCCCTGCAGAGTAACTTCAACATTGCTGTGCTGAATGTGGGAGCCCCCGCAGCGGGCATGAACGCCGCTGTCCGCTCTGCCGTGAGGGTGGGCATCTCTGAGGGACACAAGATGTTCGCTGTCAACGATGGCTTCGAGGGATTCTACAAGGGACAGGTATCATAAACAGACAAAAAAAAAGTTGTATTCTTATGTTTTTCTAACAATTTCTAACAAATATAATTTGGATTAGAAGATGCCTCACAGACTCAGAGATTCACTTACAATAATGTACTCTAGATTAGATTGACTGCAAACAAACAAGGTTTGCCGTCACAGGATCGCCCATATCTCTGTTATGTAGCGTTTTGATATAAAATGGGCAGATAAAATATGGACATGAATGAAGAAAAAACTAAAAGAGAATAGATGGCTGTCTAGCTGACAGTTGAACAGCCATGTCACCTATAGTCATCCACTGACTCCATGGCTGTTAATGTGGAGGGGACTGATAGAGAGTACAAGCAGTAGGATAATCTGACCAGATTACTGTAAATCAATTACTGTGTCAATGGCGTCACTTCCCCTCCCAGGTAAGAGCAGTACCACTCTGCACCAAAAGGGGGCCACATTACATGGCTGACACGTAATACAAATACTTCACTGGAGTAGGCTTGTTTTGTTATTGTCCCCCTGTGCCATTCGTTTATAGAAGAGGATTCATTCCAATGAAAGACCATGATGTATCTTGTAAATCTAGTTCTACTGGTCTTTCCCTACTGGTACTGAACTAGAAATTCTCAGTCTCAGCTTTAGTTGCATCTAAACTCACTGCAGTAACACGAACAGTTCAGTACATGGATCTGAAGCACCTGCCCAGTAGTCCCTAGATAGCTGTATTTGACAATAATGACTGGTGAGTTTAGAATCCCCCCCTAAGTCTCTTAGACAGCTATGCACAGGTTTCTTAGAGAGGGTTATGTGCAGCTACAGTTGAAGTCGGAAGTTTGCATACACTTATGTTGGAGTCATTAAAACTTGTTTTTCAACCACTCCACAAATTTCTTGTTAACAAACTATAGTTTTGGCAAGTCGGTTAGGACATCTACTTTATGCATGACACAAGTAATTTTACCAACAATTGTTTACAGACAGATTATTTCACTTATAATTCACTGTATCACAATTCCAGTGGGTCATAAGTTTACATACACTAAGTTGACTGTGCCTTTGAACAGCTTGGAAAATTCCAGAAAATTATGTCATAGCTTTAGAAGCTTCTGATAGGCTGATTGACATCATTTGACTCAATTGGAGGTGTACCTGTGGATGTATTTCAAGGCCTTCCTTCAAAAAAAATAACATGTTTCAAAAATTCTAAAAAATTGAAAAGTGGTGCGTGCATATGTATTCATCCCCTTTGCTATGAAGCCCCTAAATAAGATCTGGTGCAAACAATTACCTTCAAAGTTACATAATTAGTTAATTAAAGTCCACCTGTGTGCAATCTAAATGTCACATGATCTGTCACATGATCTCAGTATATATACACCTGTTCTGAAAGGCCCCAGAGTCTGCAACACCACTAAGCAAGGAGCACCACCAAGCAAGCGTCACCATGAAGACCAATGAGCTCTTCAAACAGGTCAGGGACAACGTTTTGGAGAAGTACAGATCAGGGTTGGGTTATAAAAAAACATCAGAAACTTTGAACATCCCACAGACCACCATTAAATCCATTATTTAAAAAATTGAAAGAATATGGCACCACAACAAACCTGCCAAGAGAGGGCCGCACACCAAAACCTACAGTCCAGGCAAGGAGGGCATTAATCAGAGAGGCAACAAAGAGACCAAAGATAACCCTGAAGGAGCTGCAAAGCTACACATCGGATATTGGAGTATCTGTCCATAGGACCACTTTAAGCTGTACACTCCACAGAGCTGGGCTTTATGGAAGAGTTGCCAGAAAAAAAGCCATTGCTTTAAGAAAAAAATAAGCAAAGATGTTTGGTGTTCGCTAAAAGGCATGTGGGAGACTCCCCAAATATATGAAAGAAGGTACTTTGGTCAGATGTGACTAAAATGTAGCTTTTTGGCCATCAAGGAAAATGCTATGTCTGGCTCGAACCCAACACCTCTCATCAACCCGAGAACATCATCCCCACAGTGAAGCATGGTGGTGGCAGCATCATGCTGTGGGGATGTTTTTACTCTGCAGGGACTGGGAAACTGGTCAGAATTGAAGGAATGATGGATACCGCTAAATACAGGGAAATTCTTGAGGGAAAACTGTTTCAGATTTCGAGAGATTTGAGACTGGGATATAGGTTCACCTTCCTTCAGGACAATGACCCTAAGCATACTGATAAAGCAAGACTCGAGTGGTTTAAGTGGAAACATTTAAATGTCTTGGAATGGCCTAGTCAAAGCCCAGACCTCAATCCAATTGAGAATCTGTGGTATGACTTAAAGATTGCTGTACACCAGCAGAACCCATCCAACTTGAAGGAGCTGGAGCAGTTTTGCCTTGAAGAATGGGCAAAAATCCCAGTGGCTAGATGTGCCAAGCTTATAGAGACATACCCCAAGATACTTGCAGCTGTAATTGCTGCAAAAGGTGCCTCTACAAAGTATTGACTTTGGGGGGGTGAATAGTTATGCACGCTCAAGTTTTCCGTTTTTTTGTCTTATTTCTTGTTTGTAAAACAAACAAGAAATAGTGGTAGGCATGTTGTGTAAATCAATACAACAACCCCAAAAATCCATGTTAATTCCAGGTTGTAAGGCAACAAAATAGGAAAAATGCCAAGGGGGTGATTACTTTCGCAAGCAACTGTAAGGGAAATCAATACAAGTTACAGTAGGCTACAATATTTTCTCAAGCATTTCGCTACATCCAGCAATACCATCTGCTAAAAGTGGATGTGACCAATAAAATTTGATTTGATTTGTTTCGATTATGTGTTTTTGTCCCTTCAGATAAAAGAGATCAAATGGGCAGATGTCGGGGGATGGACAGGGCAAGGTGGATCTCTGTTGGGAACAAAACGGTAAAGTCTCCATCCCAAATGCAAACTTATTTGATATAATATCACCAACTTGATTATAATTTTATAATACAGCATTTAGAGAAACTATATAATTTCTTCCATATAGCCAAATTTCCCCTATCAAGGTGTTTTGGTACTTCCCTTATGCGCTACACTTTTCTATACGCTTACTATACAGTCAACTCTATCCTGCCCTCTATGCTTAGTGACAATAGCGGTAGGTGGATCATTTGTCCAGATCTGCAATTGGTGAACTAGCAATCATATCACATAGAAAGTCATTCAAATCTGCACAAACGTTCCATATGAATCCACAAGAAAAACATAGAAGAGTAGCTGATAGGCTGCGTCATTTCTCAAAATAGTAAAAAAAAAAAAAAAAAAGTTATTTGTTTAATTCCTATGAAAGTATTTTTTTTTTTAAACAATTCTTTGTTATGAATTGAATGATGTGCAGTTGGGGTTTGGTTATATCCCGTGAATCGAACGAAGGCTACAGCCCCCCCAAAAAGGGGGCTGTAGCCTTCCTTTCGAATTGTTGCTGTAAAACTCATTTTTTATATACTTTAAGTTGATTTAGACATTCTGTTTATCGGACATTGCAAATCAATAGATGCTAGTAGTCAGCCTGTATTGTATTTTTTTTCCGCTGACTTGCCTCACTTAAAAAATATACAAATCTGTTATACAGTGAAATAAATGTGTATGGCCTTAGGGACAATATAATTAACCTACCTAGACTAGCTTACAACACTACAATGCAATGAATATTTGTACAATTATTGTTTTGAGTACAATTCTACTCTAGGCTGTAAACTGCAGTGAAAATGTAATTTGAATAATGGCACAAATGCCCTGTTATTTGAATGTTTACTTCCATTAATTCCATTTGGAACAGTTGTGGGTCTACTCTCAACAGATTATTCAGTCTAGAAAGGCACAGGACAATCTGGCTGTATTTTTACTTCTGATATGGATGCCCTGTCTGTTGCCCATCATCATTCTTCCAAGTTGTCCTGGGGCCACATATGGCCTATGCGCACAGCAGGCCCAGTTATTCAGGAAAGCTTAACAAGCGTTGTGCTTCCTTTCCGATCCGAGCGGCTGTTCCTTGACCTAGAACCTAATGTTTCAATATAGCCTAAATATTTGTAATTTAAAGCTGCAATATGTAACTTTTTTGGGCGAACCGACCAAATTCACATAGAAATATGAGTTATATATATATGTCATTTGCATTGAAAGCAATTCTAAGAAGCGCTAGATCTGTTCTATGTGCCCTATTTCTATGCCTCCCGTGTTTAAGTTTAGTTTGTGCGTCTTTTACTTTCGGTTTTGTACACCAGCTTCAAACAGCCGAAAATACAATATTTTTGGGTTATGGAAAATATATTTCACAGCAGTTTAGATGGTACAATGATTATCTACACGATACTTGCTTGTTTTGTCACAAACTGAAATTAGGCGAACTATTACAATTTTAGCAACCAGGAAATGGCTGAGCGATTTCTGCATAGTACATCTTTAACTTTTAAAATGTATTACCTTTTTTTTCTGTGGCATAAACGCAACCAGTCACAATATTTTAATCTGATTAGGCTACTTCAAAAGTTTCCTGTAGCCTACCCGCGCACATTCATCCACTCTAATATAAATTCAGCATCCAAACTGCACACCGGCCATTCGATGAATGGAAAGAAACATCTGTTACAAAACACCGGAAAGTTTAATAACATTCAGAGATTGCCAAGCCTTTGATACTGAGTAGAGAGGGATGTATTTTCTGTAAGTCGAGATTGTCACACTGTGTTTGATTGTGATGTTGAAAATGCAAACCATGATGAAGCGCTCATAGTCGGTAATCGGTATGCAGTTATGCGTTGCTTATTGGTTGTGTGTGGTACATTGGCACAGAAACCTGTTGGTGGAAAATCATTGCATTTTTTAAATATAATTATAAATATAGCATCAAAATGTAGAAAAACTGATTCCCCCTAGCTGATTATTGTCTGCAGCCGGCTCTGATCGTAGTGTAATGAGACGGGCAGGGAAAGTGAACTCGACTGTGGTGGTCAGTGAACCCTCGACCTTCTGGCCCATAGCCCAGGGTGGCATCGACTGTGTCTCAAAACCATGCTGAAGTGCAATTATTTAAGGTACACAGGTAGGGTCTCCCCCCCACCCCGCACACACTAAATGTAAAACTGTCTCTAACTTTTTTTGTTGCTTTATCCTATTTTCTTTTTTCAGAACTCTCCCTGCAAAGCATGTTGAAAAAATTGCTGAGCAGATGCGAGCACATAACATAAATGCATTGTTAGTTATCGGAGGATTCGAGGTATGTTGACGCCTGTTGTTTTTGCTATATAGTAGATATTATTATTTCATGAATTTCGAGCTTTGTGTTAGATTTCATTTTTACAAATTTTTCATGTATTTTACAATATATAAAGTACCAGTCAAAGGTTTGGACACACATACTCATTCAAGAGTTTCTTTATTTGTATTATTTTCTACATTGTAGAATAATAGTGAAGACATCAAAACTATGAAGTAACACATATGGAATCATGTAATAACCAAAAAAGTGTTAAACAAACAAAAAAAACATATATTTTAAATGTGAGATTCTTCAAAGTAGCCACCCTTTGCCTTGATGACAGCTTTGTACACTCTTGGCATTCTCTCAAGCAGCTTCATGAGGTAGTCACCTGGAATGCATTTCAATTAACAGGTGTGCCTTGTTAATTTGTGGAATTTCTTTCCTTAACGTGTTTGAGCCAATCAGTTGTGTTGTGACAAGGTACGGGGTGGTATACAGAAGATAACCCTATTTGGTAAAAGACCAAGTCCATATTATGGCAAGAACAACTCAAATAAGCAAAGAGAAACGACAGTCCATCATTACTTTAAGACACATATGTCAGAGTCAAGGCCCGCGGGCCACATCCGGCCCGCGAGAAGGTTTTTTACGGCCCCTGGGATGAATCTTGATTATATATGATTAGATAACCGGCCCAGCAGACCCGCAGGCAAAGCGCCAGCCCCCAATCTTTTAACACGCACCAATACACATTTCCACAATGCGAACTGAGGTGAACGCAATCCGCCAAGCTAGTTAGGCTGCTTCATTTCACTTACTTAAGATCAGGGCACCACAGCTAGGTCTGTCACACACAGTAAAGATTGTAGAGAGCTGTACAAGGAGATTTATAATCCTAACAATACACATTATTATATTCCCCGTCAAAAAATGTTAGGGACACTAAGAGACGCGGGAGTTTCGTAACAAAAGGTGGGATCAGAGAAATATATCCCGTGCACGGAGTAGCTGTGATAAAGCGCTGTGGAGTAAGTCTTTCTTGTGCTGGATGAAGTAAATGCAGAGGAGGCGTGGGTGGTGGGTGAGTTAAGTTAAGACTGGGTATACTGAAAGAGATATATCTGAGACACATATGAAACGAAAACACGCGGACAAAAACAAGAATATGGACATGGAACAAAGAGCTACAAAAGGCAGAGGAATTAAAACAGGCCTCAAATCTCGACAGGCTCTGTTTCAAAAAAGCCAAATCACAAGGCCAGGCTGCTGTCAAGGCCAGTTTTATTTTGGCAGAAGAGATCGCTAAATCAGCCCGGCCATTTACGGAGGGGATTTCATCAAAAACTGCATGATTAAAGTTTGTGACGAAGTTTGCCCAGAAAAAAAGGCAACTCTTTTAAATGTGAGTCTGAGCAGAAACACCATTGCCGAGAGAGTAGACCAGTGTTCCATCAATCTAAAAGAGCAGCTTGTGAAAAAGGGAAAAGATTTCATTGCATATTCCTTGGCTGTGGATGAGAGCACCGACATTTCTGACATTGCCCAGTTGTCAATTTTCATCCGCGGAGTGGACTCCAGCCTAAGCGTGACAGAGGAGTTTGGCTTTACGTCCTATGCATGGCACAACTACGGGCATGATTTGTATGAAGAGTGTCAAAATGTGTAAATGAGATGGAGCTGCCTTGGGAAAAACTCGTGGTTTGACAACCGACGGAGCACCTGCGATGTGTGGACACAGGAGCGGACTGGTGGCGAAGATACGGGAAAAGATGCAAGAGGAAAACGCGACAGGTGAGCTGACAGCTTATCATTGTATCATACACCAGGAAGCGTTGTGCGGTAAAGCCTTGAAAATGGAGCATGTAATGAGCATCATCACGGCGCACAGTTAAACTTTATCAGAGCCAAAGGTTGAATCACCGCCAGTTCAAGGCATTTCTGACGGAGTTAGAAACGGAGCATGGTGATTTGCCTTATCACACAGAGGTGCGATGGCTAAGCCAGGGAAAGGTGCTTCAAAGATGTTTCGAGCTTCGTGAGGAGATTTGTCTGTTCTTGGACAGCAAAGGGAAAGACACAACACAACTCCGAGACGAAATGTTTCTGTGTGAAATGGCTTTTCTGTGTGACATTACGAGTCATCTGAATGCAATGAACTTGCAGCTGCAGGGTCGGGATCATGTCATCTCTGATATGTACAGTACAGTGAAGGCATTTAAAACCAAACTGACTCTGTGGGAGACGCAGATGCGGAAAGAAAATTGAGCCACTTTCCCAGCTGCCAGACCATGAAAGAGAAGCTCTCTACCAGTGCGTTCCCGAGCGCACAGTTGGCTGATAAAATAGGTATGCTGCCGCTGACTTTCGACGCCGTTGCTGACTTGAAGCACAAAAAAGCAGGTTGGAACTGCTCGGTAACCCATTTGCTGTTGACGTGGGAAAGCTCACCACCAAACCTCCAAATGGAGTTGATTGACCTCCAATGCAATGATGCACTGAGGGCAAAAATGCGGCAGTGGGTGCTGCGGAGTTCGCCCGTTTCCTCCCCGACACAATGCCCCAGCTGCGCATCCAGGCTGCTCAAACGTTGTCTATGTTTGGCAGCACATACCTGTGTGAACAACTGTTTTCTTTGATAACCTGAACAAAACATCACACAGAAGTCGACTTACTGCTGAACACCTCCACTCAATTCTGAGGATTTCCTCAGCTCAGAGCCTTACCCGAACATTGATGAACTTGTGGAAAAGATGGACACCACCAAGTATCACCCTCAACCTCAAACAAGTGAACATTACTGTCAATCACATATTTAGAGTTTTTACTCAGTTCAAGTTTAAAAGTAAAGTTTAATATTTGTTTTCACTGCATGTTACTTCTCCTTAAACAAAGTGTTGTTTTTGATTAATAGATTTTTGCACTTTATTTTATTGTATTTCAATCCAATTATATTTTAAAAATATTTCAGTTGAGTGGATGATAGAAAATTGCTATTATTGTTTTTTCTTTGAAGTAAATTTAGCCACTTTTGCTAAAATAGAAAATATAGGCTACTGATGGTGCCTTGAATACCGGTTTCTTTCATTTAATGTTCATGTTATGGGGATTTTTATATAAAGGAAATTTGTCTTTTGTGTCTGTTGAAAATTAAAGATTACTGACAGAGCCATAAAAAAATATTGCTTTATTTATCTGATCATATTGGAATATATTTGTTAGGTTTCAGTAGGTTCAATTAGGTTACTAGACTATATGCGTCATTTAAAAAATTTTCAATGAACATCGAACAGTCCGGCCCTCGGCTTGTAGCTAAATTTTTTATTTGGCCCTCCGTCCATTTGACTTTGACACCCCTGCTTTAAGACATCAAGGTCAGTCAATCTGGAAAATTTCAAGAACTTTTCAAATTTCTTCAAGTGCAGTTGCAAAAACCATCAAGAAACTGGTTCTCATGAGGACCGCCACAGGAAAGGAAGACGAAGAGTTACCTCTGCTGCAGAGGACAAGTTTATTAGAGTTACTAGACATGCACATCTCAGACACATCTCGGCATCAACTGTTTAGAGGAGACTGCGTGAATCAGGCCTTCATGGTCGAATTGCTGCAAAGAAACCACTACTAAAGGACACCAATAAGAAGAAGAGACTTGCTTGGGAAACACAAGAAATTGACATTAGACCAGTGGAATTCTGTCCTTTGGTCTGATGAGTCCAAATTTGAGATTTTTTTCCAGCCGCGGTGTCTTTGTGAGACGCAGAGTAGGTGAATAGATGATCTCCGCATGTGTGTTCCCACCGTGAAGCATGGAGGAGGAGGTGTGATGGTGTGGGGGTGCTTTGCTGGTGACACTGTCAGGGATTTATTTAGAATTCAAGGCACACTTAACCAGCATTGCTACCACAGCATTCTGCAGCGATACGCCATCCCATCTGGTTATCCCATCTGGTTTGTGCTATCATTTGTTTTTCAACAGGACAATGACACAACACACCTCCAGGCTGTGTACGGGCTATTTGACCAAGAAGGAGAGATATGGAGTGCTGCATCAGATTACTTGGCCTCCACAATCACCCTACCTAAACCCAATTGAGATGGTTTGGGATAAATTGGACCATAGAGTGAAGGAAAAGCAGCCAACAAGTGCTCAGCATATGTGGAAACTCCTTCAAGACTGCTGGAAAAGCATTCCTCATGAAGCTGGTTGAGAGAATGCCAAGAGTGCAAAGCTGTCATCAATGCAAAAGGTGACTACTTTGAAAATATAAAATATATTTAGATTTTTTTGGTTACTACATGATTCCATATGTGTTATTTCATAGTTTTGATGTCTTCACTATTCTACAACAATGTAGAAAATAATAAAAAATAAAGAAAAACCCTTGAATGAGTAGGTGTGTCCAAACTTTTGACTGGTACTGTATATTTGTAATTAAATTCATGATTCAAATGAATCATTCACATGTATTATACTGTAGATGTAAAGTATTAATATGTATATATAACTAATATATAAATTTGTAATGCTTATTGTGTGAGTTCATCATAGAGAACATTGTGTGTTGATTTTGCCAACCCTTTCCATCAATCTGCTTCTTTGTAGCGTTGGCTCGTACCCACCTGCTTTAATGCATAGCCATGCACATTATTTGGTACTTGTTGTTGCATCAAGTGCATAAGTAAATGAATAATCAGTTCAATTTAAGAATTCGAAAAAACAGTTGGTTCATTGTTCAGTTTTTGATTTCAGTTCAAAACCTAGAATAGATCCTTTAGTTGAGGCATTCAAAACATTAAAATGAATAGTGAACCAACGGTCTGAAACTTAAAAGATAACTGATAATTTGGTCCCAGAAACACAGAATGCACATTAAGTCACACGTCATTTCACGCACACCTGTGCACTAGGCTCACCAGCTTTCTATATATGTGTATGTAAGAGTGTGTTCAATTGAGTTTGTGTGTGTGTGTGCGTGTGTATGCACACGTGTGTAGGAACACTGTGTGTGTATGTCTGGAGTTGTACCTGTCTGTTTCACGCTGCTGTCCGTTGTGATAGACTTGGCTCTCCCCTTGGCATCCTTTCATGTCTCCTCCTCCCTGACTGTCAGTCTGCTTTATCAGCACCATCTCGTAACTAAAACCCCTGGCTCTGGCTCTGCCCTGCAGGCCTACCTGGGACTCATGGAATTGTTAGAAGCCCGTGGGAAATATGACGAGTTCTGTGTGCCCATGGTCATGGTGCCAGCCACTGTCTCCAACAATGTGCCGGGTTCAGACCTCAGCATTGGCGCTGACACGGCTCTGAACGCCATCACTGATGTAAGCGAGGCTGGGGGAAAAAGAGATAGCTACACCTACTTCCTGGTAGGCTCAGCTAATCACATAAAGGGGCAACGCTGACCTGGACCAACCCACTCGGCCTTCCATTTACCAGCATCAGCCAATCAGCTATCATGATCAGCTATCCTGGCCAACCTTTGCATTGATACAATTGACAGGGCAAAAGGTTTTGGACTTGAATAGGAACATGTTTTATTTTATTTACTGTACTAAATTTGACTAAATGTAACAATTGATTCAATAACACCGTTACTGCAATTAACAACCATGCAGTGAATGTTGGCTAAATATTTCCCTCAGTTTATAACTAACAGATAAACATTCATAACACATAGTTTTGAATTTGAATAAACTGTATTGATCCCCAGAGAGGAAATTGGATGGCTGGTAAACCAAAGCCGAGTTGTCCCTAGCACTCCCAGGTAAGTGCGTAATGACATGGAGGCATGCTTTGACCGTACCTATGTCGTGGTGGCCACCATGTTTGCTCCAGCCTGCCCCTTGACTGTGTGTGTACCTACCTCATTAACAAAGACCAACGGTCAACAGCGTTCAGGCTTTACACTGCTTAGTGTTTAATAGAACGCTCTTTTACCCTCTAAAATGCACAAACTAACATGCTGTAGTTGTTAAGTTGTGGTAGCTAAGTAGTTAGTAGCTGTTGAAGCTCTAGCTGACTGCTAACTGCTAACATCACATTGATACTACGTGTGTGCTATTGCTAAGTTTGCATAAAACTTTTTTTTAGAACGATCCCTTAGTAAGTGTTTTGTGTAAAGATTACAGCAAAATGGTGAACAGTTCTTTTTTCTTTTTTAGCACACGGTTAAATACTTTAGTGAGTATTCATCCACCAGAATCTAGTGCAGTTCGTTTTTACAAAGGTTCTTGTAAAAGAGTTACTGTACAAGAGTCCTCTTTTTAAAGGATTGTATACAGCAGTTAGGCACAACATCACAAAGTTGTTGCATGCAGTCCAAACAGCATGTTGTGAAACAACAAGGCAGAGGTCCAGTCTGGGCTACAAGTTGACCGACATCTCTTCCTCCTTCATCTCCATCCCCCCTCCGTCATCATCCTCATCCTCTGTTTGCGGACTTGACCAGTGCTTGTCCTGCCACCTGTGTGCCCCGCAGGTACAGTAGGCAGTGTCACCAGCTGCATTGAGCTACGAAACCCAAACAGACCTCGCTCTGCCTCTCCATCAGATGAATCCCTTCTTCTTTCAACCCTCCAACCTCTCCACCCCCTCCTCTCACCTCCCTACCTCCTCTCCCAGCTCCTTACCTTAGCCTTTTCCTCCGTCCTTCCCTCTCTCTTTCCTCCCTCTGTTCCCCGCCCTCCCCCTCTCTGCCAATGGGAAGCCATAGCTGCTATCACACGGAAAGAGCCCGGAATAGCAGGGTACACTCGATCAGTGTCTCCGAGAGGTGTGTTCGACCGTCTCTCAGTCAGAAGTCTCCCTCCTGGTTGTCTAATGCGTGTTGTACTACTGCCTACTGCTTCAGGCGCTTGAGTGTCTTCTGCAGCTGTATGAGGCTCGGTCCAGCTATGAGGAGTTTTGCATCCCCATGTGTATGCTGCCTGCCACCATTAGTAACAATGTGCCTGGCACTGACCTTAGTATTGGGGCAGACACAGCCCTCAATTCCATCGTGGAGGTAAGGGACAAACCCCCACTAAGATCACACTACTTTGATGACTTATCGATTGAAATCTCTCTTCTAGATGTTTTACCTCTGTTACAAAATATCACAACATTTAGATGTGCAATGTTTAGACAGTATCACACACACTGCATGTAATGTAACATGTTTACCACTAAACAGTATATACTTTTTAGCCTTCTGCAGGTCTCCAGTCTTTTGGTGAATAGAACATTTTAGAATGACACGGGCCTATGTGTGCTTAGTATAGCAGGCAAGCCGTGTCGTGGTATCATAACCACTCAATGACCTGCGGCAGTATCAGAATGCTTTATGGTTGTCTGCTATGAGTAGGGCGGAGTAACGCTATGATGAGGCATGTACTATCACGAAGCCTGGGTTGACTTATTCACTTCAGATGTGTAAATACAGCGTGTCGGGAACAATCCAAGAATTCTCAACTTATTATGTATGAACAGAATGAGAAAGAAAGTTAGTTCACATGTTTTTAACACCCTCTGTTGTGGCAGTAGTCTAGCTGGAATGGTGTGTTTGTTCATTTGATCTCCCGACTAATGCTGTCGGCGTCTGTCTAACTCTGTGAGTGTGTTTGTGTGTGTCAGACATGCGACCGCATCAAGCAGTCTGCCAGCGGGACCAAGCGGCGTGTGTTCATCATTGAGACCATGGGAGGGTACTGTGGGTACCTGGCCAGTGTCGGGGGGTTGGCTGCTGGGGCGGACGCTGCCTACATCTACGAAGAACCCTTTGACATCAGGGACCTTCAGGTGAGACAAACGCACACTTTAACAGACAGAAATATATGTGCAAGTTAATTCAGAAAAACCTCTCCCAAACCTTCAACTTGAACCCTCATAGCAGTCTCATAACCATGACATACTGTAAATGGAATATGTCCTAAGCCGTTATAACAGCTAACGTCAGGTTATGACCATCTGCCTTTGCAGAGACTGTTGTTTAGGTAAGATACTTAAGCTGCTCTATTTGGCTAGAAGTACAGTATTATAGTAGAGCATGTGTAAGTGGAACAGCATGGATTTGTGCCCAATATAGATCAATGTTTTTTAGGTGCAGTTATGCTTTTTGCTGGTCAAGAGAAGGAACACTGACTCGTAGCATGTTTTCTTTCAGTCCAACGTTGAGCATCTGACAGAGAAGATGAAGGGAGCCATTCAAAGAGGATTGGTCCTCAGGTAACGCAGTGCACTAACTCACTGGGTGTGTCCCAATATTTCCTTTTCGGTGAAGGCAAGAGAAAAGTGTACACTTTGGGAGAAAGGAGAGATAATTGGGACGTATCCACTCACTCACCGTCTCATTCAATCCCTCTCTCACTCACTCCCTCACTCACTCACTCATTCTCATTTTGGTGTGGCAGAAATGAGAACAGCAACGAGAACTACACGACAGACTTCATCTACCAGCTGTACTCTGAGGAAGGGAGAGGAGTGTTTGACTGCAGGAAGAATGTACTAGGACACATGCAGCAGGTAGGTAACCGTAGAATGCTCTGTGGATGCATCCAAAACAGATCCCTATTTCCTATATAGTGCACTACTTTTGAGGAGGAGAATATAGTGACAGCTGTTGTGATTGTTTTGAAAGGGAGGGGCACCATCTCCTTTCGACCGCAACTTTGGGACAAAGATCTCGGCCAAAGCCATGCTATGGCTCACCAAGAAAATGAACGAGACCTTCAGACAAGGTACAGTAGTAAAGACTGTAGTCATGCCAGTAGACTCCTAGTCCTCAGAGAAGATTGTGATCGTGATGCAGCACCTTTACCTGGATCTGTCATGGAGTCTTTCAATAACTTTTTGAGTGTTTTAGGTAGAGGTCGACCGATTATGATTTTTCAATGCCGATACCGATACCGATTATTGGAGGACCAAAAAAGCCGATACCGATTAATTGGACGATTTAAAAAAAAATAATAATAATAATAATAATAAAATAAAATAATAATAAATAAAAATGTAATAATGACAATTACAACAATACTGAATGAACACTTATTTTAACTTAATATAATACATCAATAAAATCAATTTAGCCTCAAATAAATAATGAAACATGTTCAATTTAGTTTAA
Source organism: Salvelinus sp. IW2-2015 (assembly GCF_002910315.2). Classification (NCBI taxonomy): domain Eukaryota; kingdom Metazoa; phylum Chordata; class Actinopteri; order Salmoniformes; family Salmonidae; genus Salvelinus; species Salvelinus sp. IW2-2015. The sequence goes on from NC_036854.1 coordinate 40,536,880, forward strand.
ATAATGCAAAAACTAAGTGTTGGAGAAGATAGTAAAAGTGCAATATGTGCCATGTAAGAAAGCTAACGTTTAAGTTCCTTGCTCAGAACATGAGAACATATGAAAGCTGGTGGTTAATTTTAACATGAGTCTTCAATATTCCCAGGTCAGAAGTTTTAGGTTGTAGTTATTATAGGAATTATAGGACTATTTCTCTCTATACCATTTGTATTTCATTAACCTTTGACTATTGGATGTTCTTATAGGCACTTTAGTATTGCCAGTGTAACAGTATAGCTTCCATCCCTCTCCTCGCTCCTACCTGGGCTCGAACCAGGAACACAACAACAACAGCCACCCTCGAAGCAGCGTTACCCATGCAGAGCAAGGGGAATAACTACTCCAAGTCTCAGAGCGAGTGACGTTTGAAACGCTATTAGCTTGCACCCCGCTAACTAGCTAGCCATTTCATATCGGTTACACCAGCCTAATCTCGGGAGTTGATAGGCTTGAAGCACAGGGAAGAGCTTCTGGCAAAACGCAGGAAAGTGCTGTTTGAAGGAATGCTTACGAGCCTGCTGGTGCCTACCACCGCTCAGTCAGACTGCTCTATCAAATCATAGACTTAGTTATAACATAATAACACATAGAAATACGAGCCGTAGGTCATTAATATGGTAGAATCCGGAAACTATCATCTCGAAAACAAGACGTTTATTCTTTCAGTGAAATACGGAACCGTTCCAAATTTTATCAAACGGGTGGCATCCATAAGTCTAAATATGCCTGTTACATTGCACAACCTTCAATGTTATGTCATAATTACTTAAAATTCTGGCAAATTAGGCGGCCCAAACTGTTGCATATACACTGACTCTGCGTGCAATGAACGCAAGAGAAGTGACACAATTTCACCTGGTTAATATTGCCTGCTAACCTGGATTTCTTTTAGCTAAATATGCAGGTTTAAAAATATATACTTCTGTGTATTGATTTTAAGAAAGGCATTGATGTTTATGGTTAGGTACACATTGGAGCAACGATACGCACCGTATCGATTATATGCAACGCAAGACACGCTAGATAAACTAGTAATATCATCAACCATGTGTAGTTAACTAGTGATTATGATTGATTGATTGATTGTTTTTTAGAAGATAAGTTTAATGCCAGCTAGCAACTTACCTTGGCTTACTGCATTTGTGTAATAGGCAGGCTCCTCGTGGAGTGCAATGTAATCAGGTGGTTAGAGCGTTGGACTAGTTAACTGTAAGGTTGCAAGATTGAATCCCCCGAGCTGACAAGGTAAAAATCTGTCGTTCTGCCCCTGAACGAGGCAGTTAACCCACCGTTCCTAGGCCGTCATTGAAAATAAGAATGTGTTCTTAACTGACTTGCCTAGTTAAATAAAGATTAAATAAAGGTGTAAAAAAAAAATAATAATCGGCCAATTCGGTGTCCAAAAATACTGATTTCCGATTGTTATGAAAACTTGAAATCGGCCCTAATTAATCGTCCATTCCGATTAATCGGTCGACCTCTAGTTTTATGTAGTTTTGTTCACAATGCATCCATCACACAGCAGATTTTCAAATTCCTTCCAGTTTCATTTGCGTATTTGTTATTTTATATAATGTGTAAGGGCTATGTTGAACACTTTGCATGATGAAATTGCAAGTAACTATTCCATAATATATGAAAGGGACAATTGCGCTTATACTGCACTATAAGTGCATACCACATCATGTAAATGTTTTAATATTACTTATTTACTAAGTAAATAAATAGTAAAATAAGTACTATACTAGTTTCTTGATTAAGGCTAACGTTAAAACATTACATTCTTCTTTGTTTTTTTGTCTATTTGTTGTGCACATGGATGACATAAGATGAAGGTAAATGACTTTATTAATTGACTCTGGCTCCATGACCATCTATTTCAAGGGATCTAGTTCCATGTCCCTTTACCCATCATGCCCGTGTAGTGTTACGTGTCTCAAATAGAGTTTAGTTGGTGTTTGTAGCAGTGCTACTGTTAAAGAAAGCTAGAGCAGATATTATATTTTGATATAATACCTGGATCTGTGTACTTTTCTTTGTTCACGGTTTGCTCTTATTCAGCACACTGTTGCAAGACTCCTAGATGGTTCACTCTGTCAAACCTAAATTAGAACAGTATTCCCCTTTCCCATTCAAACATTATCCTAGATCCATGTAGACAATTGTAGGAAGTTGACTTACCAACCATTAACATAATAATTTACTGGAAACTTAGACCATAACCGTGAAGTGGCATATAAACCATGGATGAGTGTGTGACTGCTGACTGTTGTTGTTTTGTAGGGAGAGTGTTTGCCAACACAGAAGACACGTGCTGTCTGTTGGGGATGCGTCGCAGGGCCCTGGTCTTCCAGCCCGTCGTACAGCTGAAGGATGAAACTGACTTTGTGTAGGTCACTGTACAGCACCCCCTGACAGTAACACCTACACCTTAAGTCCCACTTGAAATGTCCCTTATGTGTTTTTACATGAACATCTAAAATAATCAATCCCAGTGTAGTTCTGTAGTTACAGTTCAAGTCGGAAGTTTACATACACTTAGGTTGTAGTCATTGAAACTCGTTTTTCAACCACTCCACAAATGTCTTGTTAACAAACTATAGTTTTGGCAAGTCGGTTAGGACATCTACTTTGTACATGATACAAGTAATTTTTCCAACAATTGTTTGCAGAAAGATTATTTCACCTATAATTCACTGTATCACAATTCCAGTGGGTCAGAAGTTTACATACACTATGTTTACTGTGCCTTAAACAGCTTGGAAAATTCCAGAAAATTATGTTTTGGCTTTAGAAGCTTCTGATAGGCTAATTGTCATCATTTGAGTCAATTGGAGGTGTACCTGTGGATGTATTTCAAGGCCTTCCCTCAAACTCAGTGCCTCTTTGCTTGACATCATGGGAAAATCAAAAGAAATCAGCCAAGACCTCAGAAAATATTGTAGACCTCCACAAGTCTGGTTCATCCTTGGGAGCAATTTCTGAACGCCTGAAGGTATCACGTTCATCTGTACAAACAATAGTACGCAAGTATAAACACCATGGACCCACACAGCCGTCATACCGTTCAGGAAGGAGACTCGTTCTGTCTCCTAGAGATGAACGTACTTTTGTGTGAAAAGTGCAAATCAATCCCAGAACAGCAGCAAAGAACCTTGTAAAGATGCTGGAGGAAACAGATACAAAAGTATCTATATCCACAGTAAAACAAGTCCTATATCGACATAACTTGAAAGGCCGCTCAGCAAGAAACAAGCCACTGCTCCAAAACCGCCATAAAAAAGCCAGACTACGGTTTGCAACTGCACATGGGGACAAAGATCGTACCTTTTGGAGAAATGTCCTCTGGGCGGATGAAACAAAAATAAAACTGTTTGGCCATAATTACCATTGTTATGTTTGGAGGAAAAAGGGGGAAGCTTGCAAGCCGAAGAACACCATCCCAACCGTGAAGCACGGGGGTGGCAGCATCATGTTGTGAGGGTGCTTTGCTGCAGGAGGAACTGGTGCACTTCACAAAATAGGTGGCATCACGAGGAAGGAAAATGATGTCGATATATTGAAGCAAAATCTCAAGACATCAGTCAGGTTGTTAAAGCTTGGTCACAAATGGGTCTTCCAAATGTACAATGACCCCAAGCATACTTCCAACAAAGGACAACGAAGTCAAGGTATTGGAGTGGCCATCACAAAGCCCTGACCTCAATCCTATAGAAAATGTGTGGGCAGAACTGAAAAAGCGTGTGCAAGCAAGGAGGCCTACAAACCTGACTCAGTTACACCAGCTCTGTCAGGAGAAATGGGACAAAATTCACCCAACTTATTGTGGGAAGCATGTGGAAGGCTACCCGAAACTTTTGACCCAAGTTAAACAATTTAAAGGCAATGCTACCAAGTACTAATTGAGTGTATGTAAACTTCTGACCCACTGGGAATGTGATGAAATAAATAAAAGCTGAAATAAAAAATTCTCTCTACTATTATTCTGACATTTCACATTCTTAAAATAATGTGGTGATCCTAACTGACCTAAGACATGGAATTTTTACTAGGATTAAATGTCAGGAATTGTGAAAAACTGAGTTTAAATGTATTTGGCTAAGGTGTATGTAAACTTTTGACTTCAGCTGTACAATCTCTCCCTCTGTCCATCTCCTTGCAGCCACAGGATCCCTAAGGAACAGTGGTGGCTGAAGCTCCGCCCCCTGATGAAGATCCTGGCCAAGTACAAGACCAGCTATGACGTGTCCGACTCTGGCCAGCTGGAGCACGTGGTCCGCAACATCATGCCCAAGGAGTCGGACCCCTCCGGTGCCATGTGAGCATCTGTTGTCATAGGTCATAGGTCTGTCTGATTGTCCCCTTTAGACCTGGGGGCTGTCTGCGTAAAAGAGTACCAACTAGCAACAACCAATAGCAGCGTAAGAGTCCTCTGTTGGTCAGTCATCAGTCACATTGTTTATTTTTCTGTCTGTCTTTCATTCGTCCCCATTGTAAAAGTCCCTCCTTTTTTGTTTTATTTACAAACCGGCATATACAGTAGGACTAGGAATGTCTGTCTGTCACCATTGAGAGCTCTCCAGCCTAACTCCAGTGCTTCTGTCTGTTTTCACACTGACCCGCCTGCTCCAACAACCCATACCCCCTCAGACCACTGGCAATTTCTATTTCTAACTCAGTCGTCGTGTCTGTCCCTTGCCCTGTCAGTCACTGTGGCTGTGTCGTCAATCAGTGACCCTTTTTGTTGAACTGTACTTTCTCCTTCCTCCTCTGACACCCTGATGTCTGTTCCCAAGACTAACCAGTCTGAGAATATGTAACACCATACGGTAGTTCTGCCAGTGTGAAGTTACTGGCCATATTTACGTACCTGTAAGACTGAATGAAATACAATGCTGATATTGCCTGTGGGTTTCACATCACAAATGTTTTGTTTTTGTTTTAACTTCATGTTAATTTGCTTGAAACATGGATATATTATACAACTACTATTTAGACACTACTTAAAGTAGGAGTCAAATGTAATGCACCATTAATTTAAATGTGTACGGCCAATATTTCCCACACAATAAACATTATTAAACATGAAAATACAAAGGAACTGAAGTCGTTGCATTTATTGTATTAATGGTCACATACTTGTGTATTTACTCAAACATACTAAAAAGTCATTTTAAAAGCCTTATGCAATGGGTTTCATTATACCTTCCTGGGCCTGTATTAATATAGTATCTCAGAGTAGGAGTGCTGATCTAGGATCAGGTTCTCCTTGTTCATGTAATCTATTCATTATTATCTAAAAGACAAAACTGATCCTAGATTAGAACTCCTACTCTGAGACTCTTTATGAATAAGGCCCTGATGATGAATCGGTAAGATCCCATATGCATTAGATGCGTCATTGGTTTTTATTTTCTTTGCCACCTGATGGCAGCAAAGTACTGTCTCTGTTCACTATAATATTACCTGCAGTGTAGCCGAGGCTACATTTTCCAACTAGGCGTTTTCCAACAAGCTCCCTACAATTTCTACCTATTCCATTCAGAACCATTTCAGAGCATGGGCTCTTGTAAAAAAATATTTTAAAAAAGACATATGGAAGCCTGTGCCTGAACTTGTGTGTCCACATAGCCACCATAATAATGAATTTATCTTTTAATTTAAAGGGAATTTCAATTTCCCTGAGGTGTATTAAATGTGTATACATGTAACAGGGTTATTTTTTTCACACCTAAATGGATTTGCTTTGCTAATCATAAGCAGTAATGTGAGCGTGTATGCAGAGGGCTAAGACCACTGCAAAGTGACAGTCAGCAACACGAAATATGAATTCTACTCATAAAAGTTCCCCATAACCACCATCTTTATTCCCTTGGGAATCAGCTTTAACTCAAACCAATATGATACATATTAGTATAAGTCACTATAGTATAAGTCACTCATGCTTTCTAACAAAAGCGTTCTCTTTTTCATCATCATATTGTTTTCCTCACCTTCAGTGAGCAGGGCTTGGGGTGGAGGGAGGTATTATTCTCCCATTGCTTCTCTGACCCTCCCGCAGCACGAAATTAGCAACTCCAATAATTTGAGTTGATTTAAGAATGCAGAGGGAGAGCCTGTGGGGTCATATGCACATAGGTAATCAATAGTCATTACCTTTCATTTCTCCCCTCTTTCTGTTGTAAAATCACACACACACACACACATACACACACACACACCTGATCTCATCGGGCTGATTAAAGGTTGCAAATGAAGGGTCCTCTCTCTGGTTATGTATCAAAGCCGCAACTTTGTCTTCATTTAATGTTGCATTCTCTTTAACCAAGGGCCCAATTACAAGATGGGACACTGAATCACTGAAATGGGCTGCTATGTTGACCTTTACTAGATTAAAAGCATGTTCTCCTCTTTAAGTTCATACACTTGAATTTAAGGGATAATGAGGAATATTGGCAGAAAATTCTTCTAGCTGTAAATGGTGAATAAAGTCCACCCACCATGGGGCTAAAATAGATTACTTTAAAAGGTATTGTGATTACAAGAGTAACGACAGCCAATAAATCTTTGCTTGTGTTATTAAAAAAACTATATTTTCCTTTCAGATAAATCATGTATAAGTGACACGGGAAAGATTAATATTTAAAAATACTAGCATAGCTAATACATTGCAGCACAAATATCTGCCACATGAAGGAAAATGCATATTGCCTATAGCTGTAGCTGTGGAAATGGATTGTAAATACGAGTACAATTCCTCCGTTCTCTGGATCCATGCAGGATTGGAATAGTGATACTACTGTGATGCAGGTTGATTTAGAACTACACAGCTCTCGTTCTCAGACCCAGTTGAACGATATATTGAACATGTTGCAAAGCACAGAGAAGTGTAGTGTTGGCTTAGGCAGGTGCAGTGAGTTGAACCTCGTTTGAGTATTTTTACAATTTACTGAATGAGTGGATACTGGAGACTGGTCACTGGTCATCACACTTGGCTATTAGGGCCTCCATGAGGGCATGAAAAGCTGTAATTTTACATTGGTCTCTATGTTGTTTAACCTGCTATCTGTCCACTCATCCCTAACATATTCATTACTCCATTCTGTGGCATTTGCCTCAGAAGTGATATGAGAAATCTACATGGAAAAGCAATTTTCTTTCATTTCTCTCACACACACTTCAGTGGCATCGGACAGATATAAGGAATTGTATTGGAGCCGCTAATGATGTTCGCTCTGCATCATTTAAAATGTTAATCTTTTGAAGAAAGCGACTTGCAGTTTGTGTCTTTATTTACTCGTCTGTATGTGACAGATAGAGAGAACAGAGTAGATGATATTGACGGTGGCGGTGTATTGCTGTATTTAATGAAAGGAGAGGAGCTTTAGTTGGCAGTCAGCTCAGAGACTGCAGCTGTCCTTTGATGTATTGGAGTTAATATCATCCTGACATTTCTCAGGACAGATTTTCATCGCAGGATCATCTATACTTTTGGACCTGTATGATAAATGATTCAGGACATTCATTTTCCTCTCTGTCTCATCTCTCCTCTCCTCTGTGTGAAGAATCAAAACTATGTGTGTGTGTGTGGGCGAGTGTGTGGGCCAGTGTGAGTGTGTGCGTGGGCACGTATACGTCCCGCATGTCTGTGTGTGTGGGTAGGTGCATGACTTTGCGTGTGCGTCTGTGAGAGAGAGAGAGCGAGACCCGGTGCGGCATGCGATGAGGAATAGAAGGCAGTATTAATGGAATTGACATTAATTTGACAGAGTGCTCGCTAACATGTGAAGTCACTCGCAGTTCATAAGAATAATATTAACTTGCCATTAGTATGCCAAGCGGCTGTCAAGCTTACCAGACGCCAGGCATTTTGGGAAGTCAGAGCCATGGCCCTGTTTCATTCTGGGGTTATGAGTGCATCCTAAAGCTATGCACAACAAGAAAACCCTCATTCCACTCACAGTCCCAGACGTAAATAGCCCACATTGTGAAAAGATGACAAAGATCCTGCTCTGGTATTGTAACCAATGGATGTATTGCAACACTGATACCCTCTGACCAACAGCATTCTCTGAATAGCTAAAAGCATTTGTGAAAGGGTATTGATTAGGCAACAGGTTTAAGACCAAAACTAGGGCGGAATCAAGTTTTAATGTCATGTGCACAAGTACGTGACAATGCAGTAATCAATATCAGTGTACACTGAACAAAAATATAAACGCAACATGTAAAGTGTTGGTCACATGTTTCATGACCTGGAATAAAATCCGTGAAATGTTCCATACTCACAAAACATGTATTTCTCTCAAATTTTGTGCACAAGTTTGTTTATATCACTGTTTGTGAGTATTTCTCCTTTGCCAAGATAATCCATCCACCTAACAGGTGTGGCATATCACGAAGCTGATTAAACAGCATGATCATTACAGAGGTTCACCTTGTGCTGGGGACAATAAAAGGCTACTTTAAAATATGCATTTTCATCGCACATCACAATGCCATAGATGTCACAAGTTTTGAGGGAGCGGGCAATTGGCATGCTGACTGCAGGAATGTCCAACAGAGCTGGGGAGTATTTCTGTATGTAATAAAGCCCTTTTGTGCGGAAAAATGTATTCTGATTGGTTGGGCCTGGCTCCCCAGTGGGTGGGCCTCTGCTCTCCCAGGCCCACCCATGACTGCACCCCTGCCCAGCCGTGAAATCCATAGAGTGGGCCTCATTTATTCATTTCAATTGACTGATTTCGTTATATGAACTGTAACTCAGTAAAATCTTTGAAATTGTTGCATGTTCCATTTAGATTTTTGTTCAGTATAGTACTAAAAATAACATACACTCTTAGAAAAAGAGTTCCAAAAGGGTTCTTTGCATTGGGATAGGGTTATACCAAGAACCATTTTGATCAGAATAATCCTTTTTGGAAGACAAGGGTTCTTGTAAGGCAAAGGGTTCTACCTAGAACCTTTAACATCCTAAGAACCGTTTTTGGAAGAACTGGTTATTTGATGATTATTTGGAAGGCAAGAATGCTTATTTGGAAGGCAAGAAGGGTTCTACAAAGAACCATATAATATTTCCCAGCATGCTCTAGATTTTCAGAATTTTTCGTTTTACTGTAATATTTGTGTTTTTGCATTTACATTGATTGGTTAATACATTTTATGCTACACAAAGATAAATAACCTACAGTTTTCTGAACTAATCCAATCTGTTGACTATATTGCACCCATTACTGAGATGGTTGTTCCAGTTTTGATGATTGAGGCAGTCTCAGTGTTCTATCTTCCCTACCCTGGCAGTCATACTGAATGCAGGTTGCAGGTAATTTACAAATCCACTTGTTGGAATTGTAATAGGAATTACACATCACTTTGCAAGCCAGCATAATGTGACTTGCAGGCCTGATGTGGCATGTAGACCAGGAGATTCCTAACACCACTCTGTTAGGGTATACTGTAACTAGGCCCTCAAAGAAATTCCTTGTGATATATATATACTGTATTCTCATAGATTATACAATTTTAAAAGCAAATAAGGCTGGTGGAACCGTTCCTAGAGGGTTCTTGGCAGAACCCTCTGCAAAGGGTTCTACCCAGCACCAAAAAGGGTTTCTCTATGGGGACAAACCGAGGAATCATATATGGTTCTACTTAGCACCTTTTGTTTCTAAGAGTGTAAGGTAGAAGAACAAAACATGAGAAATAAAAATAAGAAATAATAAGAACTATATACAGTGTCAGTTCCAGTACCATATTTACAATGTGCAGGGATACTGGAGTGATGGAGGTAGATATGTATAGGGGTAAGGTGACTACAGTAGGCATCAGGATATATGATAAACACAGTAGCAGCAGCGTATATGATGATTGTATGTGAGTGTGTGCGTGTGTGTAGAGTCAGTATATATGTGTGTGAGTGTTATTTGTGTGTGAGCAAATGAAATGTTTGTGTTGGAATGTCAGTGCGTGTGAGTGTGTAGAGTCCTGTGAGTGTGCATAAAGACTGTGCAAAAATAAAATACAAGGGTCAACTCAGATAATCCGTGTAGCCATTCTGTTAGCTATTTAGCAGGCTTATGGCTTGGGGATAGAAGCTGTTCAGGAGCCTGTTGGTGTCAGACTTTATGCACCGGAACCGCTTGCCGTGTGGAAGCAGTCCGCACCACCCTCTGTAGCACCATGCGATTGAGGGTGGTGCTGTGGCCATACCAAGCAGTGATGCAGCTAGTCAAGATGCTCTCAACGGTGCAGCTGCACAAATTCCCTTGACTTGCAAAAGGCTTCAAGTCACACACACACACACAAAGTACACACACACACAATGACAATGTTGAGAGCAGACTTGAATCATGAGCGTTGGGTGTTACAGCCAAATGCTATTAAAGGCCTCCCCCATTAACACTAATCAAAAACCACTTTAGTTGATAAGAACCCTGAGGTGGCCCACTACCTAGTGGCCACATCCTTCTTCTGCTAATATTGACCAGCCACAAACAAGCTGCCAGTACTAACCAGCACCAGGGTGATAAAGAGATGGAAGGGCTTCTAATTGTCCATGAAAAGGCAGTTCCTCTCCACTGCAGGTCGTTGGATGGTGTGGATCATGGTGATTTGTCTCTCTGGTAGAAAGGGGACTCATTGGGGCTGCTGGGCTCTCTCTCCATACAATATGGATTCGGCATGGCTGAACTGCTCATGAAAGATGCAGTTATGCAGATGTGGTTTGGAGTGAATGAATGCCACCCATAGGGGGCTGGTGTGTCGACGCGGGAGGGAGGGAGGCTGGTCCTACTGTACTGTACCATTGTGTGTGACCTACAGAACCCAGCTAGCACATTTGATTCCTTGGAAGTTGTGGGAAAGTATGTTTTTGGTTTCACACTGTTGGTGGGAATGAAGCCATACATTTCCTGACCGGTAATAGTTTTTTAAACATTCTGAAAACAAGCGAAAATTTCACCTGTTCTGGATATGTTTATTTTTAGGTTGCACGGAGGTTTTGAGAACATTTTACTCTGGTTCCTTGAAGTTTTCCTGGGAGGTTTTATTAACACTGAGAACAGAAATTATAGGTTATTTGAAGGTTTTTAAATAACTTCCTTAAAACCTTCACTGAATGTTTCAATAAGACTTTTAATAACATTGCTAGCCTGTTTTGGGTATAAACAATTCAATTCCAAGCACCGATAGGACACATGGAAATTAATTTCCATAAGCATTAATCATGCAAACACATTTATTTTTTATTGTGACACGACATCAGTAATATTCAAACCTATAATCTTCTGTTCTCTATTCATGAAATGAGTCCACTGCGCCAAAGCTGTTAATTTTAGTCTATTCAAACAGACACCATTTCAAAGGAAACAAGCATTCATTAAGATCAGTTACGGCCAATTAGTGGACACCTGAACACACTAAAGTAACAAGTTAGAAGATGGAGAGAGTTTTGTTGATGATGAGAATGGAATGTTTATGTTTTTAAGTAACATTTGTAGAGCGTTCTCTGAACATTACTAAAGTTTTCTTGTGGTTTTTCTGGAAAGTTTTCTTAACATTCTCAGAAAAATGTGAGAACATGACTTGAAATAGAACCACGAGGAAACCTGTAGGAAATATTATGCTGAAGTACTGAAATTCCCACTGAAGAATGTTGTTTCTTAACGTTCTCTGAACTATTTGAGAACATTCCCAATGTAAAACAAGTTGGAGAACATTCCTAGTCAATACAAATGTAAATGAAATGTAACCATGTTTGAACATTTAGGAAATGTTCTGTTAAAGTATTGAAATACTAAGAAACATTTTTGCTTTTTTGTCAAGTTCTATAAATGTGCTGAGAATGTTCCAAAGCCAAGCAACTATCCTTCACCATTCCCAGAATTTTGTGGGAAAGTTGTATGCTAAATAACCATGGGACAGCCAGGCTCTCAAGAAGCTCTAAGAAACATATGGTTCTCAGAAATGTATATGCTAGCTGGGAAGGCTTCAGAGCCAGCAGCAGCAATGACATAACAAACAATGTGTATATATGCCCAACATTTCAGAGAAAGACAGAGACAGGGAACACAGAGTGCCCAATAACTCAATGAGACAGAGACAGAGGAAACTGCCCAGCTAGCACATAACGTTCTGAGAACCATATGTTTCTTAGAGCTTGGTGAGAGCGTGGTTGTCCTATGGTTATTTTGCATACAACCTTCCCACAACTTTCTGGGAATGGTGCAAGATCGTTGCTTGGCTTCAGAACATTCTCAGCACATTTAACGAAATTGAGAAAAAACATTATTTTATTTCTATTTCATTACTTTAACAGAACGTTTCCTAAATCTTCAAACATGGTTGCATTTCATTTCAATTTTGGTAATGTTCTAGGAACGTTCTTCAACTGGTTTGACATTGGGAATGTTCTCAAATAGTTGTTCTACTGTGGGAATTTCAGTACTTCAGCATAGGTTTCCTCGTGGTTCTATTTAAAGTAATGTTCTCACTGTCACGGTTCTCTAAAGTAGAACCCAGAAGCAGACCAGGACAAGGAGAGTAAGACGAAGGTGAGTATTTATTTACAAGTTTAAATGTAGTGATAGAAAAATCCAAGTAGCGGAGCGGGCAGCGGAGGTGAGTTGATGGAATTGAGTAAGCAGATCCAAGGAAGTAACTGAAGTCACCGACGACCAGGTAGGGATGGGATGAGTGTTCCGGGTGAATGACTGTAGACAGAAAAAACGGAGGTAAGTTCAAGGCAAGCAAGACGTACAAAACAACAAAACAAACTCTATCAAACTGGAGGCTGATACGCTGGCACAACATACTGTTCATGGCTAACGATCCGGCAGGGAATGGATGTCAGGTCAGCGCTTATGAAGTGGAGGGGTGATGATCAGGACCAGGTGTGCAGATAGCTGATGGGATACAGGTGCGGGTACTCAGAGATCCTCCAACTAGCTACGTCGCCCGGCAACCAGACAGGGTGCGTTCCAGGACACCGGAAAAAACACTCCAGGACAGAACACAGGCAAAAACAGACTCAGGAAGCGGGATTCGTGACACTCACATTTTTCGGAGAACGTTAAGAAACATTTCTATAAAAATCAAAAGCAAACTTTAGTAACGTTCAGAGAACGTTCTAAGAATATTATTTAACATTTACAGTGGGGCAAAAAAGTATTTAGTCAGCCACCAATTGTGCAAGTTCTCCCACTTAACTATGACAGACAAAGTGAGAAAACAAATCCAGAAAGTCACATTGTAGGATTTTTAATGAATTTATTTGCAAATTATGGTGGAAAATAAGTATTTGGTCACCTACAAACAAGCAAGTTTCTGGCTCTCACAGACCTGTAACTTCTTCTTTAAGAGGCTCCTCTGTCCTCCACTCTACCTGTATTAATGGCACCTGTTTGAACTGTTATCAGTATAAAAAGACACCTGTCCACAACCTCAAACAGTCACACTCAAACTCCACTATGGCCAAGACCAAAGAGCTGTCAAAGGACACCAGAAACAAAATTGTAGACCTGCACCAGGCTGGGAAGACTGAATCTGCAATAGTAAGCAGCTTGGTTTGAAGAAATCAACTGTGGGAGCAATTATTAGGAAATGGAAGACATACAAGACCACTGATAATCTCCCTCAATCTGGGGCTCCACGCAAGATCTCACCCCTGGGGTCAAAATGATCACAGAAGACGGTGAGCAAAAATCCCAGAACCACACGGGGGGACCTAGTGAATGACCTGCAGAGAGCTGGGACCAAAGTAACAAAGCATACCATCAGTAACACACTACGCCGCCAGGGACTCATCCTGCAGTGCCAGACGTGTCCCCTGCTTAAGCCAGTACATGTCCAGTTCCGTCTGAAGTTTGCTAGAGAGCATTTGGATGATCCAGAAGAAGAGGGGAGATGTCATATGGTCAGATGAAACCAAAATAAACTTTTTGGTAAAAACTCAACTCGTGTTTGGAGGACAAAGAATGCTGAGTTGCATCCAAAGAACACCATACCTACTGTGAAGCATGGGGTAGAAACATCATGCTTTGGGGCTGTTTTTCTGCAAAGACCAGGACGACTGATCCGTGTAAAGGAAAGAAGAATGGGGCCATGTATCGTGAGATTTGAGTGAAAACCTCCTTCCATCAGCAAGGGCATTGAAGATGAAACGTGGCTGGGTCTTTCAGCATGACAATGATCCCAAACACACCGCCCGGGCAACGAAGGAGTGGTTCGTAAGAAGCATTTCAAGGTCCTGGAGTGGCCTAGCCAGTCTCCAGATCTCAACCCCAAGAAAATCTTTGGAGGGAGTTGAAAGTCTGTGTTGCCCCAGCAACAGCCCCAAAACATCACTGCTCTAGGGGAGATCTGCATGGAGGAATGTGCCAAAATACCAGCAACAGTGTGTGAAAACCTTGTGAAGACTTACAGAAAACATTTGACCTCTGTCATTGCCAACAAAGGGTATATAACAAAGTATTGAGATAAACTTTTGTTATTGACCAAATACTTATTTTCCACTATAATTTGCAAATAAATTCATAAAAAATCCTACAATGTGATTTTCTGGATTTTTTCCCCCTCATTTTGTCTGTCATAGTTGAAGTGTACCTATGATGAAAATTACAGGCCTCTCTCATCTTTTTAAGTGGGAGAACAAGCACAATTGGTGGCTGACTAAATACGTTTTTTGCCCCACTGTACCACAGCATCAACAAAACTCTCTCTATCCTCTAACTTGTTAAGTGTGTTGGCCACGCCCACTAATTGGCCACACCTGATCATAATTAGCACTTGTTTACTTTGAAATAGGGAATGTTTGAATAGACTAAAATTAACAGATTTGTATGAATAAAAAAAACATGGCATGCTACAGTAGCTCCATCCTGGCGGTGCAGTGGACTAATTCCATGGATAGAGAACAGAAGATCATAGGTTTGAATCTCACTGACGCCGTGCCACAATAAAACAATGAATGTGTTTGCATGAGTAATGCCTAAGCAAATTAATATTAATGTGTCCTGTCTGTGCTTAGAAGTCAAACAGTTAGCCTACTGTAAGCTAGCAGTGTTATTTAATGTGTTATTGAAAATATTCTCCAAAACGTTATTTAAATACCTTCAAATAACATATAATTTCCCTTCTCACAAAGTTAATAAAACCTCCCAGGAAAACTTTCAGGGAACCATTTTAAAAAGTTCTCAGAAATGTTGACTTCCGTTCTCAGAACGTTTAAAAAACATTATGTTTTACCGGTCAGGAAGCGTAGGGCTTTGTTCTCAGAACCAATGGGAAACCAAAAACGTACATTCCCACAACTTCGATCCCAGAACCAATGGGAAACCAAGAATTTAAGTTCCCACAACTTCCAAGGAACCAAATGTGCTAGCTGGGTGGTGCCTTTATTACACTTAGGGACAGTTTCCTGGACCCAGATTGCAATAGCCTGTACCTGCTCAGTGGGACATCACCATTGAAAGCAGGGGTTGGAACAATATATATATATTTTTTCGTTCCACTGTTCTGACAGGCAAAATAAAGTTCTGAACCGATTCAAACCCCCCAAAAGTACTGTTTTTTATCGTTCCTTTCTGTTCCTTTTTAAACCTTTGAAATGGTCAATTATCTAGCATCTAGCTCGATATTAAATTACTTCACCAATCAGAGCAGATAGATCAGCTTGCTATGGAGTGGGCAAGCTATAGTTGTTTGCGTTACGGAAAGACAAGTGTAGGGCTGAAAATGAATGCCCTGAAAGTTATTAACTGGTTCCCATGCTTTTAAATCAAAGGTTCTGTTCCGGAACAGTATAGATCACTGTCATACCCTCTTATGATTCTATTCCAAGAAAATGTTAGTTATTTTCAATTTTTCAGTTCTGTTCCCTGATCCTGTTCCAACCCCTGATTGAAAGTACTTTTTGGTGCATAACTAGGCTCAAACTTTGTCCGGAATTTTTTTAAACTCTATCCAGATGAACATACAAAACAACCACATGAATAGTTTACATTTTGGACCAGAGGTCAACATCAGACTGCATGATGATTGCATGCAGTTCTGTTCTGTATGATGAATCTAATTCAACGCTAGAAAAGGAGAGGATCATGTTGCAAAACACTAACCACATTATGGTGGTCCACATTTACATCCGTCATACATACTGTACATAATTTCATTTATTGTTTCCAATTTCATTTCCTAAATATTCATGGGTAGGAGCTTGGGGCAAAGTTGTTCGTATTTGGTGGATCAAACCCCTCGTTTTCTTGCATCTGGTTTAGTCCGGACCTCGTTCTTTTTTCCTTTCTTCCTTTTTTAATGAGATCAATAGCAAAATACTACCCAGCGTTCTGTTATACCCCGTCATCCTAAATTAAAGAATGAATTCAAGGTTTGATACAAAAGAAGATGAAGGCATATTTGAACATTCAAAGAGAGGGAGACAGTCTACTAGCAGCATTCCCAAAATTATTTTTCATCTCCAGGGTTCATGCATATTTAATAGGTAGCGGTAGAATATCACAGGGTAATACAATCCCACCATGCATTGAGTCGAGAGGGAGATGGGGGAAAAAAACTTCTGCGATCGTTGTCATGAGCAATAATTCTCTGCAGAGCTGGGAAACAAAATAGCCAGAATGCTTTGATGAGGAAAAAAGAGAGTGGTAGGATACAGTGGAGGTTAAATACTGAAGAGGACTGGTCCCTTGGATGCTCTCTTTGTTCAGTTGAGACCAGCTCAGAGGCAAAAGGGCATACATTGATTAGTGAGTGACACTAGTTGACAAGCCCAGTGGACACCGTCCCAGGAGTTTATCTCTCTCCCTGCTGCCCCTAACCGTGTAAACACATCACAGAATCAGTATGCACACACAAACACACACACACGCAGCACACACCTCAGTTCTCTCACACACCACTGTCCCCTTAAAGATGTCCAGCTTTCAGAACAACAAACACATTCATTATTTCAATACGTTTACACAAGAATCCCGATTCTGATATTTTGCCCAATTATAGGCAAACGAGCTGATCTGATTGGTCAAATGAACAATTAGTGGGAAAAGGTCAGAATTGGGATGCATGTGTAAACACAACCTAATACGTTCTGTATCCACTATAGATAAGCATGAGCTGTAATGTAGGTGTGGCTATATAATAGTAAATCTGTATCCTAGAACTACCGGTATCTATTTACCCATTGTAGTTACCATGCTTATTAGGCATTCATCACACGTGTGTAAAATGAGCCATGAAACAGCGTTGTCATGCTGAACAGAATTTTAATTACAGATCGTCTCCTCCCTTCCTTTAGAGTACGCTCCAATTGGTCTGAAATAACAGCAGAAAAGCCTTTCTGAAGGGAGAGACAGTGCCATTAACATTAGCTATCAGGAGTGATATAAAAGCTATATCAGAGAATAATTAACACAGGCAGCAAAGCTACCATTTAAACCAGCTTAAAAAAAGAAAAGCAAAAACCTAATCAATTCCTAGCAGGGGAATATCCAGTTTGGAATATTAAGACAGGGAGGGAAATTAAAAAGGAAAACATATTTTTTAAAAGCGTCCGTTCATTTGCATTTAACATGTGGGTTTTTAATTGAAATCGGTTGGATAATTAGGGTGTAGTTTGAGGAGATGGTGTTTGGTTGGAGCCCTTAGAACATGTCAACCCAGCAAATGAGTGAAGGGGCCTCTCTCTCTGTCTCTCTCTGTCTCTCTCTGTCTCTCTCTGTCTCTCTCTGTCCTTCTCTCTCTCTCTCTCTCTCTCTCTCTCTCTCTCTCTCTCTCTCATATCTCCCCATCCACATAACCCAGTGGACTTTGATTTTCTGCAGGATTTGAAGCCAAGGCTAAATAGGCTGATCTAAATAAACCCGTTGATTAGCCGACCCTCCCATCCTCCTCACCTCCACCCGTCCACCCCCACGCAGAGATCATTGACAGGAGACCTCCACTAACAATAACTCATTTGGACCTGGGCCGCTTTTATTTTGACGCTTGATACCTGCTTGTTTTATATCCTGACAGCTAAATTGAGTCGTAAAGACTTGTAAAAATAACGATGGTCCAGAGTCCTGTTCGACAGTTCAAGCCACCCATTTTTATTTTTCCATAGGTCCCCCGTGGGCTGTTAGCTGGCGCATTAAGGCCCTGACACGTTAACACGTGTGAAGATATTTACGGGAGGCTGACCTCGACCCTAGCTGGCTGGTTTTGTAGTTCAGTCGGTGGTGGTGGTGTCAAAGAGTGCTAAAATGTAATTATTCCCCAATCATTCACA
The DNA here is from genome assembly GCF_002910315.2 of Salvelinus sp. IW2-2015. Classification (NCBI taxonomy): domain Eukaryota; kingdom Metazoa; phylum Chordata; class Actinopteri; order Salmoniformes; family Salmonidae; genus Salvelinus; species Salvelinus sp. IW2-2015. The sequence continues at coordinate 40,555,196 of NC_036854.1, forward strand.
GTGACCTGTCCATAATCCAGAGGTATGCTGGATCATAGAAATAAAATCACTAGAACGTGAATTGCTATTCAAGTCAATGTGCTGTGATAGGTGGACCAATTTCAGTTTTTTTTTAACCATTTACCATTCTAGTAATTCTATTTCCATGTATCATCTACACCATCTGATGTGTGGGCTCTGTTTACCCAGGGTGGATATTCCTCTAGGGAGACGGACTGTAAGGAATGCCAATATGAACTGACTCCTCTTCAATGGCTGCTCGGGTTAGGTCCCTGTGTGAAAACATTCGATAAATCCCAAATCAAATAGAATTTTATTTGTCACATCCATAAACAACAGGTGTAGACTACCAATGAAATGCTTACTTACACCAGCAATGCAGAGAGAAAAATACAAGATAGAAACAATTACAAGAGGAGTAAATATACAATGAGTAACAATAACTTGGCTATATACACTGGATACCAGTACCGAGTCCATGTGCAAGGTTATGAGGTAATTGAGGAAAATATGACAAAGTAAATCATTCCTTTCGTATTCTCTCACAGGGTTACTCGTTAACTCTCTGTATAAATCCCAAAAGGCACCCTATACCCTATATAGTGAGTGCACTACTGTTTAAAAGTAGTGCACCATATAGGGGATAGGGTGCCATTTGGAATATAGGCTCTGGAACCCCCAGTATCAGCACCATTGATTGGGCAGACAAGCAGTTAAAGCATATTTAACAAAGCACTAAAGGGGAGTGCTGTAACACACTGTAACGAATCGGCACCCCTATTCATTGATTAATTAGGCGTACCTCATAAATCACATCCCATTGGGCGGTAGCGGTGCTAGCATTACTGTAGCTAATTTCCCCCCAACATCAGACACCCCCTAACTTCGGACACTCTCTAGCGGTTGGAGGTTTAAATCACCTGGAGCTCAACATTTAAATGGCCTAGAAAACATTTTGCGACTAAAGACAACATTCTAGCTAGCTGACCACCAATTTTCATTGCAGTTTATGTAAGTTAAGTTAGGTTTGGAGAGTTTTCAAAAAAGTTATATATATTCACATTTTGTGGGACATGCTGCATAGTGTAAAATTCGACTGCACGACAGACCACACATAATTTAATATGCAACTTCTACCTAAATTATTCATACTCATTTATATGTTAGTATTAAACTTTGATCTACTTTCTCAAAACATAAGATTAATCTGTAAAACAAATAATGAGACATAATTTAGTTACAACACTGAAGAAGATGTTGGTGAAGAACCAAGGAGGGCACACCAGGATACGCAATGAAAAATTGACAGGCAAGTCGTTTTTTTAGCCTACAAGTCAAGTCAACTGTCTAGTAAACACTTCAGATATGAGGTTGGTGTTTCTTTTTTGAACAAAATTAAACAGATATATCTTGTATATCTTTTTTGCAAAACCGCTTATCAAAAAGCTGATTGGAGGAGTATTTCCAATGATACGTCAAACATGCTAATTGCTAACACGTTAGCTAACATTTTTACAACAATAATGATCACAAAACATTGATAGCTTGATCACAAGATAACACTGTGGAAGGTAATATAGTTAAACGCTGTTGAATATGCCGATAATACTGGGTGCTACGCTATGGTATTGTGGTATTAGATTAGATATTAGACAGTTGTACTAATCTCATTAAGGTATTTTTAAGTCATATTCTTTAAAATCACTGGGTAAACTTCAATGGTTAAATGTACTTGAAACATGACAGACTGTAGTATTTAAGATGGTGAAATGGTCTGGTAGCATGACTCTGGCTAGAGAGTTAAAATGAAGGGGTATTTTGAGTGGTTGAAAAGACTGGACATCTTACAGACTGTGGTTTTAAAGATGAACACTACAGTACAGTCTGATCTGTATGACATGACTCTCTGGCGAGTTCCTGCCGGCTATCTCTACCCTTATGGAAAAACCACATGAATTTCACGTGAACACATGTGATGTGGTTGAATAAATGTTAAATAAATGTGACAACAGGGATGCAAAATTTCCACATGTGATACCATAACACTACACGTGACAACATTTGAGCACGTGAAAACACAAGTGTCAAATGTAATTTAGAATATTTTACTTTGAAAGGCATAATTGAAATGAATTCAATTTAAACAGTCATGGTCCCCTGCAGGTTTTGTCTAGCTCCTGGTTTGTTTCAGGGACTGTCATGATCGCTGGAATCATTATCGGACCAAACTGCAGCGCGATATGGTTTCCACGTAATATTTATTTGAAAACGCACAAAACAACAAAGAAAGAACGAAACAAACAACGAACCGCCGTGACTACAGCAGTGCTACGTGCCCTAACTCTAAACAATATCCCATAAAACACAGGTGGAAAAAATGCTACTTAAATATGATCACCAATTAGAGACAACGATAGCCAGCTGCTTTAATTGGGAATCATACCAAACACCAACATAGAAAAACTCAACTAGAACCCCACATAGAAAATAATAACTAGAAAACCCCCCAGTCATGCCCTGACCTACTATACCATATAAAAACAAAGGCTCTCAATGGTCAGGGTGTGACAGTACCCCCCCCCCCCCCCCCCCAAAGGTGCGGACTCCGGCCGCAAAACCTGAAATAAAGGGGGAGGGTAGGGAGGTTATTAGTGTCGGTGGTGGCTCTGGTGCAGGTCGTGGCCCCCACTCAGCTCGCGGATCCGCCAGCATCGGGGGAACCCGCTCAACCCGCTCATCCCGGGTTGAACACTGTGCCTGGACTGGACCTCGGTATCAAGGAAGGCTCCTGCCATGGAGTGGGACTGGACACCAGATCCAGACTGGACATCAGTGCAGAGGAAGGCTCCTGCCACGGAGCAGGACTGGACGCCGTATCTGGACTGAGCACAGGCGCAGGAGAAGGCTCCGGCCATGGAGCTGAACTGGACGCCGTGCCTGGACTGAGCACCGGCGCAGGAGAAGGCTCCGGCCATGGAGCTGGACTGGACGCCGTGCCTGGACTGAGCACCGGCGCAGGAGAAGGCTCCGGCCATGGAGCTGAACTGGACGCCGTGCCTGGACTAGCACCGGCGCAGGAGAAGGCTCCGGCCATGGAGCTGGACTGGACGCCGTGCCTGGACTGGGCATCGGCGCAGGGGAAGGCTCCGGCCATGGAGCTGGACTGGACGCCGTGCCTGGACTGGGCATCGGCGCAGGGGAAGGCTCCGGCCATGGAGCTGGACTGGACACTGTGTCTGGATTCGTTAAATGAAGAGTTAATGCGCTGCACACTTTTTTTAATAGCATAATTTGTTATATTTGGGCTTGGGGAGGGTATCAAGTCAGTTCGAGTGAAAAGGTTCAAGTCCAAGTTAAGTCACGAGTCATTGGTGTTAAAGTCAAAGTCGAGTTGCAAGTCTTCATATTTGTGACTCGAGTCTGACTCGAGTCCAAGTCATGTGACTTGAGTCCACACCTCTGCTCTTTACAGTGCAGTTCTTGAATGTCACAAATTATAACAAAGATTGCAGAACTGACAACGGCAACCTTCATCAACATAACAATAACACCACTTAAACTGGTACAACATTTCAACTGACAGGTGGCACAAATACAACATATTTTAGACCGTGCCCCTAAATATGCTAATGAGCCTACCTCTTGCTGCATTCGTTACCAAGTGGGAATTTACCACATACGACTGGGAAACATGCTGACTTCTGCTGACATTACTCCCACATGCTGACCTTTGAGGTCACCTACAGTAGGAAGGCTATACTTTCAGTTTATGGTTGACACAGCTTATTGGCCATTAGCAAATTGTCATTTCCCAATGATTTCAAAGCACGTGAATGCATCCAACTTGTATTTATGACTTGACAACTGGTAAATTTCGACCTCCCACATGGTTACGAACACAGCTTTATATTTTATATATTGGGTAGAAAAATGTACCATTATACTAAATTATCCGTACCCTGTACCTCTGAAGATACCTTGTGTACCTTTGACCTTTTTGTACACCAGGGAACAACACTGTACAGTAGCCATACTCTTACAGTAGCCATACTCTTATTTTTGAGTGTGTGGATATACACTCACCGGCCAGTTTATTAGGGTACATCTAGTACTGGGTTGGACCCCCCTTTGCCTCCAGAACAGCCGGATGTTGGTCCATGCTGACGTGATGGCATCACGCAATTGATGCATATTTGACAGCGGTACATTCATGCTGCGAACAGCCTGTTCCATCTCATACCACAGATGCTCTATTCTATTGGGTTGAGGTCTGGGGACTGTGCAGGCCGCCCAAGTAAAATGAACTCGCTGTCATGTTCCAGGCTTTGTTTTTCCATTCCTCAATTGTCCAGGGTTGGTGATCGTGTGCCTACTGGTGCTGCTTCTTCTTGTTTCTAGCTGATAGGAGTGGAACCCGGTGTGCTGCAATAGCCCATCCGTGACAAGGATCGGCGAGTTGTGAGTTCCGAGATGTCATTCTGCACACCACTGCTTTACTAAGCTGTTATTTGTCTGTTTGTGGCCCGCCTGTTAGCATGCATGATTGTTGCCATTCTCCTTCCACCTCTGTCATCAACAAGCTGTTTTCGCCCACAGGACTGACGCTGACTGGATGTTTTGAGTTTGTTGCACCATTCTCTGTAAACCCTAGACATTGTTTCTGAGATACTGGAATGTGATATGTAATCTACACCTCGATAAGACTGATAGTAATCCTCAAGATTTTCTTTAATGATTTTCAATTTAAGTGTCATTATTTCTGTATAGCCTACACTTTCTCCTTCTGAAATTTGAACGCTAGTAGGATGGGTGTAGTATTCGTGACGTCGATTTGACTGCTCTAATGCAGTTATAGCTCCGACACCGCCAAAAGAACAGCTATGTGGGTGTTGGTTATCGCTGTGCAGTGCTATCTGCACTGCTATTTTAGTTATCAGTTGTTCTGACTATTCTCTCATTATTGATTTAATTAACTTACTTCAGCAATTTGAGGGTATTCTGTATAGTCTGTTGGTGAGGCATATTATTCTGTTTTAATGTTACTCCTGAATCACTCTGATAAATATAATGGTTTTCTTGAATGTATTTTTAACAGAGATTTACTTTGATGTCCAAAGTGTAGAATTACAGGTGAAATCAGTTACTGACAGACATGGTGGCGTAGCAGGAAGATCAGAATGCCGTGACCCAAGAGTTTGAGAGTTCAAATCCTAAGAAAGGACACGTTGAGTAATATTTACTGTACAAATAAACGTACACAATTTAGTCATGTGTGCCAAATATGTAAGTTAAAAGCACTGTGTGTATCATAGAGACACATTTTTGTTTGCAGGGCATCACCTGTGAAATCTCATGTGAAAATGTGAATCCACATGTGAAAAGTTATGTGAAGTCTTCCAAAAACACAAGGTTTCAGATGATTTCACATATGAAAATCCACATCATCACATGTGAAGTGTTCCAAAAACACGTGTGCAAAACCTCTGGAAATGTCACGTGAAATCTTGTGATTTTCCACATGTGAAATCATGGTTTTCGGTAAGGGTACTCTCCAGTTCTCCTGGGATTAAGATCCGCTCTGTGTGTCTGTCTGCCTGTAATAAGCAGTGTGTGTGTGTGTGTGTGTCCTTGCAGCCAGCCAGGTAACATTACCAGTCCATCTCCTTCAGGGATCAGCCATGTGTAAAGGACTACACTGCACTCAGTGGCTGGTTAAAAGCCTCACCTGCTATTGATGTCATCCTGGCTGTTTGTCGTTTGCTTACTCATCTGCAATAAGCCTGTTAAATTAAACCAACTAGAGAGATGTTTCTCACACGCACACACACACACAGGAACAACAAGACACAAAAAAAGACAAATCTTTGCAATTCTCTGCCCAAATGCTGTTAAAAAGTGAATAGGTGCTATAATAGAGCAGTGAGCACAATAAGACAAAATATTGTGGTTGTATTAAATTCATCCCAGGTTGTGAAACTCATCCTGCCATGTCTAGGAGAATAAAGGGTAATAACAGGAATTTGTGGAACACAATTGAAAGGGCTCGTAAAATGTTTGGGGTACTTCAAATCATTCATTTAATCTAGCAGTAACTCTTTTTATTCTCATGTTTCCATGGAAACTAGTCAAGATGGGGCACGGGAGATGAGGGGGTGGGTGGGGGGGGGGGGGCGGGAGGGGGGGGGGGGGGGGGGAAAAAGGGAGGGGGGGGGGGGGGGGGGGTGCAGTAGGACCAACTAACAGAACGAAAAAAAGGTGGGAAAAACTCTAACAATCAAACAAACTCTATATAGCACTCTATCTATCTAGCACACTCTCATATCCAATCAGCCTCGTCCTTGAAAAGCCTGCCTCCCTCACAACGAAGGTATTTATCATTGGCCATTAATTACCATCCAATTAACTATTCCCTTTGTGGAACCATTGTAATTCTGCACAGTGTCGAGTTCCCTTTCAGCCAACCCAGCAGGCAGCCTGACACCTAAATGTGTTTCGGCTTAGACCAAAAAGAAGGGAGAAGGGGAACGTTTTTTTCTCGTTTTTTTCAACAAAGCTTTAGTCTGCTTAGTAATGTAATGTAACTCTAGGGTAATTAAAACTGGACCATATTGAATGGTTCATTTGTAAAATTCAGAGCTAATTTTGGGGGAGATTTGTCACTAAATATATTTTTTTTTAATTGGCAAGGCCAGCTTAAGCATTATATATTTGATGTTGCGTGTGACGTCTTTCATGTTAGGAGAGAGAGATACAGCTTATTACTGCTACAGTATGCCCCCTCCACACTTCATGCAACCAAGACCTCCTTCATCCTCCAAGGGCTTCAGAAACCTTAGGATCACTTTTCAGGGGCCTGACAGACACAGAAGCCTTTACTAATTGGTTGGCTTTAAGAGCGGCCCGGGTGGACTACTGCTGTACTGACATGGAAGTGGCATCTCTCGCTTGTTTGGATGAAATTAGCCCCAGTGCACCAGTGTGAGTGAATTAGACCAAACGTATGCCTCCCTCCAGCCACACACAATCAAATAAGTATGTAACTTAGAGAAAGACCCTTAATCCACATAACTTTCTCTCACACACACACATCTCATTATAACATTGGGATAAATACCCCCAAGAGCCTTTTGCTGCTATGTATTTAGCATTCATATCAAATCAAATTTTAGTCTCACAACAAGCTTAAACTGTTTTACTCCAAGACACATCCCAAATCTTTTTTTTCTCACAGAGTATATGGGTTATGATTATATTTAGAGATATACAGTACAGTATATAGACTAGACAGTGATTACATTAATTCCAGAGCTCCTTTATGAAGTCCATAATTAGAGGGGTGTTAAAAGAAAATATGCTGACAGTCCATATCTCAAGGGGGTCATACTCTACTGGATGCAGCACTGTGGGGGTGTGTGTGCAGCACTGTGGGGGTGTATGTGCAACACTGTGGGGGTGTGTGTGCAGCACTGTGGGGGTGTATGTGCAACACTGTGGGGGTGTGTGTGCACACCACTGTGAGGCGGGGGGTGTTGATGATTATGTTCTCCGGCCCACTCCAGTGCATGCGGACCCCCTGTAACACACACACACACACACACACACACACACACACACACACACACACACACACACACACACACACACACACACACACACACACACACACTGAGTCTGTCAGAAGTGTGTGTCGTGCGGCTGGAGTAGGGCTTTTTCCCTACTTCACTTCCAACGTCCAGACAAAACAGCTGTGGTGTGGTAAGGGTGGCGGTAGGGTCTGCTCTCTTTCGTCTGTCCAGATACAGGTCAGTGTTGGTAAACGAGTTGATAGAAAGCACACTTCAACACATCACAGGAGAGCTCTCAATATCAGCTCAGACTAACAGAAAATATGAACTCTTGCTAGATGTTAGCTCCACTTCTGGCGATAGCATGTGTTGGATGATCCCATACAGTATATACAGTACTTGAATGGCAGATCAGTATTAAAATACTTCATACACTATAAAGAATCTTAAGTAATTTAGCTTGATCTTTGCTGCTCAGGTAAATAACATGCTACAACTATTTTAGCTAGAAAATGCTGGACCTGACTTAATTCAACATTTGCAGAAGCAGGGAACCAAATAAACTATGATTTAATTCAATTATGAGATTGCTTTGCTCAGATAAGCTAATAGTTTGTTCAAAAGTATTGCTCCCTGTTACAGAAACATAAGGTGTTATAGTTTAGCCTGCCATTCTTCATATTATTATTATTTTAATATATGTTTGCAAATTGAATATCACTGAACTCTATAAACGTCACAGTCACGATCTCCCTTCCAATGGGCAAAACATATCAGTTGCCATGGATACTAGGTTCGTTTAAAAGTGCACACGCACAGTTGTCCTTGGCATGAAACAGTTGTCCTTGGTATGAAATGGAAAACAAGGTCCTTTCCCCTCTTCTGAGATGCAAAGAAAAGGGGGGGGGAAATCCCCGTTGAAAAGAAATATATTCAAAGGAGTGATTACCCAACTCTCACATGACCTTTATCTGATGACACACTAATCGTATAATGTAGTAAATAGATGATAATGACGGTGGCGGTGATGATGATTATGTTGGAAATTATGACTATTATTGGCTGTGGTAGCAGGTGTAAAGGTGGTTTAAATGGTGGTTGTAGTAGCAGTCAAAGCTTCTTGCAATTAATAATGTAAGAACGTGAGACATAAAATAAGAATAGAGAATTGCCTGAAATTGCCGTCATCTAGCAATCACGGTGCACTGTATTAGTGACACTGAGATGAAATAACCATTATCAGAACAATATACAGACCCATTAGTACGTGAGAATGAACTAGAGAGCTACAGAGCTCCAAAGGTAATAGGCAGTGAACAGACCATGAATTTTTTTAAAGTTTTCACTGCTGTAAAAAACTGAATCCACCTCTAAACAACCACCCAGACACATCATCCGGTGAACAGGTCTAGTTGATGGCGATGCCACATGGTGCTGGTAGAGTGAAATGATTGACATAATCAAAATCTAAATAATTGCTACGGAAATAACAACTGCCAATCAAGCAATCATGTCTCTGTACAGACGTTAGCTACATTCAGGGTAATTGGAAATGTGGTGGCTGACTGGCACTATCAGCATGTGCAGCCCAAAGTAGCACCTGGTTCCATTGCTTAAAGCCAGGCTCTAGCCTAGCTAACACCATGACAACAACAATCACAGATACTCCTTTCATAGTAACCAAACCAAAGTGTTAGTGTTATGTTTTTATTTCACAAAGCTCATGAGTTTACTTAATGTAAGATCAATGCCAGCCAGGTAACAAAAACAAGGACCAAAGTGTTTTTATTCACAAGGCTTAGGAGACATGATTGCTTGTACTATCCATACCGACACCAATCCCAGGTAACACAAAACCGGTCTGGAAATCATCCTTCCTCAACTAGCCATTCACTGTGGCCTCAAGTTGACTCAACCTCAGGTTCACCCCTGTTACAAACTCCCATTTCCTCCGGGGGGTAATCTCCTGGCTGCATGTTACAGCCAGGGCTCAGTGTTTGTGTCGGGCTTCAACTCTCAACTCCCATTGCGGGTAGCTGTAATGGGCTATAAGAAACAACATCGAACCCAAGTCCCGCGGATCTAGATGAGAAAAAACAGCTCTGTCCAAATCCCCAAAAATAAGTCAGAATCTTTTAGAGCCACAGTGATTTCATTAGCAGTCGGTGTTCTTAATCAAAATAAGCTAATTGTGCTCTTCTTTTTTTTTGCGTGAAAAACAGTGAATCTAGATAAGCAAAAATTGTATGCGTCCGCGTACAAAAACATGTATGAAGCTTAATTAAATTTTTTATTTTATGCAGTTTTTTTTGGTCAAAATTGGTGGCTTGGTACTAATGTTCAGCCTGTATCCATGGGGCCATTACTGTAAACCACCCAGATCAGCAGAACCCAATTCTCTGAGAGAAACAGACAGTATCTGCTCTACTCCAGTGAGATAAAACTATTAAAGCTAACGCTTAAAACCACAGTAGTTCACAGTTTCTATCTCTAAACTGCATCTCACCGTTTCAGGAGCTTCCACTCCACCAAGGCAATTTGTAGCCAAAGTGTCTCCATCTGCGACAGTCGCTTTTGCAAGGCAGTAGGGAGGGAGACTAGCTAGAGACTGTGTGCTCTTGAGTGATTCAGTGCATGCATCAGACTCTGTCATCAAATGCTTTCATGGTTTCGTGAGTCCCTTGAAGAAACCACACATTTCATCAGTCAGCAGTTTCACACAGACGCAGGGGGAAAAGCTTTGTTTTAAAAGCCAACCGTTGTCTCTCCTCTCTTACCCCTTGTTCGTTAAAGCTTATCCACCTCCTCACCCACCCAGTCAAGAAAAGCACTATGAAACACTTTTCAAATAGAGGAGACACACTTTGTTGTCTTTAAAAAAATGTATTTTTAGCATCGCCATGACAACCTGACACACCACAAATATTTTCTTCATAGATGATTTTTCCTGCTGGTTTTTCCTCCTGGTTGCACTTGAAAGAAATGTGTGATTATTTGTCGCTTTCCTTGGATTGAAAAAATTGAATCATCTATGTCGATATTGTTTTGACAAAAATGCAATTCTCCTCGATCTAGGCTATGCTTTATCTTTGATTTGTCTTTTTTGATAAATTAATTCGGGTTATTAAAGAATAGATAGTGATATCAAATGAGCTCCAATACTTTTCCTTCAAATAACACTGTAATGTTAAAAGATGATACTATGACACAAGAAAGTTAGCTAAGGACTTTCTAAACTGTTGAGCAGAGGGGATTATGGGAAAAGAATATTAATGATTGTCACCAACATTGTTTTTGATTTAAACAGCAAATGTAGATGAAAGAAAAATGCACCTAAAATGTCATTTTGTTATTCCTTAAATAGCCTTTCACTGTGCTTTTCGACTAATCATTTGGCTTAAATCTAATTTATGTGAATAATTATCCATAATCATATTTAATTATGCACTTAATGCTAATACGACTATTAATATGATTTAAATGAAGACAGCCATGACAATCATAATTTACCAGGACCAGATTAACATGCATTGCATAAGAATCGCAAAAATGCATTTACATTTACATTCATCAAAGCGTATCAGCTTAGCACCCCCCCAAACCCCCACTACACAATACTCAATAAATGTGTATGTGTTCTTTTTCAAATGAAAAATATATATGGCAACAAGAAAGTAGCAATTGTTAGGGTTGTTCTATACAGACAGGTGACCTTCTGTATTGTACATATACAATAAAGAAATCAATGGTCATTTTCTATATTGGCTAAAATTCATGTCATATCTAGCTGTTAAGGGGCTAAAATGAAGATGGTTGTTGTGGGTTACCATGCATCTCAATGAATCGCCTGTGTCCGACTACTTTGGCGGCACTATATATGGAATAAGAAATAGGGGCCATTTCAAATGCAGCCCTGGTCTACAGAAACCATGTGTGACCTTTCCTAAAGAGTTGCAACACCATTAGCTAAAGGTCAACCCAAAAGACACATTAAACATTACAAACTGCCCCACTGTCAATGACACAACCAGCAGGATTACATTACTACACTGTGTTCATGCTTTGTAGCAGGGCTGTATGGTAAACTATACATGGGCTGTCTGCTATCAAATAACATTGAGAGGTTGATGGGCACTTCTTCTTCTGAAATGTAAACTCCATCAATGTCTGTATTTCTACATTGAGGTTCAGGGACAGTTCCATGCATATCATAGTAACCAAAGTCTTGTAGATTGATGGACACACTTCCTCAATGTCTTCTGTATTTATGCATTTAGGTAATTGCACCTTTGTGACCTTTTTTTCCAGACAGCCTTTCTATGCTGTGTGCTGCTTGCGTCTAGCTCTCTGACGCCTGGTTATTGACCTGTAACACTTGTGACATTACAGTGCTCAGATTCAAGAGGATAATAGAGGGGAGGGCGACCTTTATGATAAATTAATAATTAATAAAGTAATTGGTCTGGCGGGTGACTGGGCCATAAAGCACAAGGCCGACAGCTTTGTCTGCCCACTTCTTTCATTCAGACGGCCTGAATGATTATTCTGGTCTGTACGCTGGCAAAGGGCAAACAGAATATCAAATATTCACCATGGAGAACACACACACAATTATTTCAGACTTAATGAAGTTTACTCAGGAAAACTATTTCTAGAAGCATTAAATGGAGCACACGCGTGTGCATGCGCACACACACGCACACTTTAGGCCACCTTGAGAGGATGGCATTGAGTCTACCTACTTAACTAGAGGCCAACAACATGAAAATTTGGCAATCATCGAGATCAAAATATTGGACATTTCTCAATCTAGCATTGTCAATAGAGTAGCCGAAACATGATTAAATATGAATCCTCTCTGAGTACTATATGTTTTCACTGGACACAATTGCTTGATAGGAAACAGACCTCACAGTTGAGACTGGTGCCCCCCCTCCCTCTAGCATAGTGTTGATAAATGCATTATGTCAAATTGTCCTTAAATGCTCCTGAGGTCTGCAGATCAACTTTAGACAGGCTGGCTTTGATATCCATTAAGACGTAATTATGTTAAAGATCTTGTATTATTTGATGCTTAGCTGTGCAGGCTAAATTGCTGCGAGGTCAAGCTCCAATCGAAGCCCTGCGTTTGTAACTCTGAGTGCTTCGGAGATTTCATAATTGGCCTTTTGAACGGCTAATGGCACAGCATGATTGATGTGCTCTCAGAATTGAGTCTTGTCATACGCATAATGCCTATCAAGAAAGTTAGTTGGAAGGAGAAAAAGCAAAGCACGTCAGTTTTTTTGCTCATAAAAACAACGTCTGTCCGGCTGAATAATTTCTCAGCTGTAAAGAAAATGGGCTTTAGTCTGGCTCTCACTGACTGCCTGGTATCTTTATGATAAAGTACGATGTTTTGGTTCCCCATCTGTTTTGTGTGTATGGAGAGTGGGGAGTGGGGGATATACCATATCACAGAGAGGGAAACGTTTTGGTTGGTATTCTACAGAATCTGACTTGTTGGGCACATCACTACATATTCACTGGATGCTGCTGGATGTCTCACTCATTGAATGGCTGTGTATGAGGAATTATTTATATTTGTGTTGCATGCACAGCACCCCCCCTTCCCTTCGCTATAGCCCCTCATGCATTATTTGTTATGGTATTGTTTTCCAGCTGTGAAAGTATTCAGTGCATTGCACCAGGAGACCTAGCAGGCAGTTGTCGCGCTTTAGCTGCTTTTATATACAGTGCATTCGGAAAGTATTCAGACCCCTTGACTTTTTCCACATTTTGTTACGTTACAGCCTTATTCTAAAATGGATTAAATCGTTTTTTTACTCATCAATAATAGTAAAACATTGATTGGTTTTAACAAGAAACGCTACAGAGAAGCCATAGCTGAGTCTTGCTATTTGAAGTATTTCTACAGGCACAAGCCATGCAGGTGCGGTGTGTGGATTCCCTTGTGTTTATTTATAAGATGCTATATCTACATATTTTTTACATATGTGTTTGGCCACCTTCATGTGTGTGTAAATATTACTGTCCTCAGATTATTTATTAATAGATTATAGCTACATATACATTTTTTAGCTGGAATGGAATGTTCGTATCCTTTATATAACATAAATTCAACACATCATAAATCTAGCCTCATGCTATAGGGTTTGGTTAGAGTTAGCCCATGTCCCAAATGGCACCCTATTCCATATATTTAGTGCACTACTTTTGACCAGAGCCCAGCTCTCATATTACTGTATAAATATGTTTTATATACTGTATATATACATTTGTAAATATTGATTTCCATAATGTATCATGTGTACAGTTAAAATTGTAATTATTTGTCACATTTGACTGTAGTGCCAACCTTGTAGTGCCAACTTTTTTTTCTGAGAGTGAGGCGGATATATATGACTTCTTGTTTCACTTGAATGAAACCATCAAAGTGATAGATTTTAAACAGATACACTACCGGTCAAAATTTTAGAACACCTACTCATTCAAGGGTTTTTCTTTATTTTTTACTGTTTTCTACATTGTAGAATAATAGTGAAGACATACAACTGTGAAATAACACATATGGAATCGTGTAGTAACCAAAAAAGTGTTGAATAAATCAAAATATATTTTATATTTGGGATTTTAAAGCCATTTTGCCACTGTAAAGCCATTTTGCCACAACTTTGGAAGTATGCTTGGGGTCATTGTCCACTTGGAAGACCCATTTGTGACCAAGCTTTAACTTCCTGACTGATGTCTTGAGATGTTGCTTCAATATATCCACATAATTTTCCTGCCTCGTGATGCCATCTATTTTGTGAAGAGCACCAGTACATCCTGCAGCAAAGCACTCCCACAACATGATGCTGTCTCCCCCATGCTTCATGGTTGGGATGGTGTTCTTCGGCTTGCAAGCCTCCCCCTTTTTCCTCCAAACATAACAATGGTGATTTTTGTCAAACAGTTCTATTTTTGTTTCATCAGCCCAGAGGACATTTCTCCAAAAAGTACGATCTTTGTCCCCATGTGCAGTTGCAAACCGTAGTCTGGCTTTTTTAATGGCGATTTTGGAGCAGTGACTTCTTCCTTGCTGAGCGGCCTTTCAGGTTATGTCGATATAGGACTCGTTTTACTGTGGATATAGATACTTTTGTACCTGTTTCCTCCAGCATCTTCACAATATCCTTTGCTGTTGTTCTGGGATTGATTTGCACTTTTTGCACCAAAGTACATTCATTTCTAGGAGACAGAACGCATCTCCTTCCTGAGTGGTATGGCGGCTGCGTGGTCCCATGGTGTTTATACTTGCCTACTATTGTTTGTACAGATGAACCAGACTTGTGGAGGTCTACAATATTTTTCTGAGGTCTTGGCTGATTTCTTTTGATTTCCCATGATGTCAAGCAAAGAGGAACTGAGTTTGAAGGTAGGCCTTGAAATACATCGACAGGAACACCTCCAGTTGTCACGCCCTGAACTTAGAGATCCTTTTTATGTCTCTATTTTGGTTTGGTTAGGGCGTGAGTTGGGGTGGGCATTCTATGTTTTGCATTCTATGTTTTCTATTTCTTTGTTGTTTGGCCGGGTGTGGTTCTCAATCAGAGGCAGCTGTCTATCGTTGTCTCTGATTGAGAACCATACTTAGGTAGCCTTTTTCCCACCTGTGTTTTGTGGGTAGTTGTTTTCTGTTTTGTGTCTGCACCAGATAGGAATGTTTCGTTTGTTCCGTTTTGTTATTTTTTGTTCTAGTGTTCAGTGTTATTAAAAGTCATGAACACGTACCACGCTGCACCTTGGTCCTCTCCTTCTTCCTCAGACGAACGTCGTTACACCAGTTGACTCAAATGATGTCAATCAGAAGCTTCTAAAGCCATGACATCATTTTCTGGAATTTTCCATGCTGTTTAATGGCACAGTCAACTTAGTGTATGTAAACTTCTGACCAATTGGAATTGTGATACAGTGAATTATAAGTGAAATAATCTGTCTGTAAATAATTGTTGGAAAAATGACTTGTGTTATGTACAAAGTAGATGTCCTAACTGACTTTACAAAACGATAGTTTGTTAATAACAAGAAATTTGTGGAGTGATTGAAAAACAAGTTTTAATGGCTCCGTCATAAGTGTATGTAAACTTCCGACTTCAACTGTATGTGAGAATGCTGTTAATTGACTACAGCTCAGTGTTCAACACCATACTGCCCTCCAAGCTCATCACTAAGCTAAGGACCCTGGGACTGAAAACTCTCCTCTGCAACTGGTTTCTGGACTTCCTGACGGGACGCCCCCAGGTGGTGAGGGTAGGCAACACACCCTCAGGGGTGTGTGCTTCTTCACCTCTTGTACTTCCATGACTGTGTGGCCGTGCACGACTGCAACACCATCATTACGTTTGCCGATGACGACGAGACAGCCTATAGGGAGGAGGTCAAAGACCTCTCCCTTAACATCAGCAAGACAAAGGAGTTGCTCATGGACTACAGGAAACGGAGGCTGTAGTGGAGCGGGTCGAGAGCTTCAAGTTCCATGGTCAACACTCGTCAACACAGTCGTGAAGAGTGCAAGACAATGCCTCTTCCCTCTCGGGAGGCTGAAAAGATTTGACATGGGTCTTCAGATCCTCAAAAATATCCTTCTACAGCTGCACCATTGAAAGCATCTTGAACGGTTGCATCACCGCTTGGTATGGCAACTGCTTGGCATCCAACCGCAAGGCACTACAGAGGTTAATGTGTACGACCCAGTACACTACTGGGGCCGAGCTCCCTGCCACCCAGGACCTTTATACCAGCCGGTGTCTGAGGAAAGCCCTACAAATTGTACAAAAAAGACTCCAGCCACCTAAGTAATAGACTGTTCTCTCTGCTACCGGATGGCAGCGGTACTGATGCACCAAATCTGGAACCAACAGGACACTGAACAGCTTATATCCCCAAGCCGTAAGTCCAAATAGCTACCTGGACTATTTGTATTGACCCTTTTTGCACTAACTCTTTTGACTCATCTGTCACTTTCTACAGTAGTTATTTAAGCAACAATGCATGGGGGGTGTGGTATATTGGCCATATACCGCAAATCCCCGAGGTGCCTTATTGCTATTATAAACTGGTTACCAACGTAATTAGAGCAGTAAAAATAAATGTTTTGTCATACCCGTGATATATGGTCTGATATACCACGGCTGTCACCTGTTATTCATGAAGCATGTGACAAATACAATTGGATTTGAATTTGCAGAGCCGCTGTTGAATTAGTGATTTTGGCCCAGCTCTGAGCCAACGCAGGGCAGGTGTTCTTAATGAAACACACACTGGATCACATGTCCGGACTCCCACGGAAATGAGAGGTGGAGTTGTCACCCATTCCTATTGGTTGGAGTTTAATTCTAACCAGTTGTAACCAAGTGTGTCTCTGTGACAGAAGGTAATGAGCAGTTCTAAAGCATTAGAAATTTAAACATACGGTGTGAATGCAACAAATCACAGGTCCTTTATTAGATACCTTTTTTTTGTACTCACTACACTCACTGCTGCCCATTTATGTTAAATATATATATATAATTATTGTTTATCATCATCAAACTCTTCTTGACAGAACACTGGCAGTCTGTTGGAGCAGAATGTTTTGAGTAAATGTTGCATAACTTATGCCTCTGAGCCAAAGACGGGTCCAAACAAACCAGGACAGAACATGAATTTAATTTAAGAGCATGTGGAGATTGGAGAACAATGACGTATCTGAAAACAAAACCCTGATAGAGCCGAGAGAGAGTTGACTAATCCTGCTAAAACCTGGATCTCTGTCTTATTGACTTACTGTCATGGTAATCCATATCATAACCATCTGCTGTAGTGGTGCGAAATACACACTCCGTATTGGGTGTACCTCCCTTGTGAGGTATCCCATCTAGCAGACTGGCAATAGCCTGAAGGGTTCTGGTATAATAGATACTCATTTGGAAGAGTACCTCTAGTCTAAAACCATGCGGATTGAATCCTAATTCCTCTATTGTGTCTAGTGAGAGTTTAACACATATCCCTTACCTTAGTAATAATCAGTATGCAGAGTACTCTAGGCTCTATTGTAAATCTGAAACCCTCAAGCTATGGAATATCCTTGACTGACTGTTCCGTTGTAAGTCATATTGCATTTTCATTTCATAAGTAGCAATTGCACAAACCTTGTGAAATTAGTGGTGGGTGTTATAAGTATACATTATCTTACATCAGATAGCACAACGACACCGCCTGCATTGTTGGTTAAGGACTGCATGTCACGTAGGCAATGATTAGAATAAAGACAGAATCATTAAAAATTCTACATTTTCTGTGAGATGATGTTCTCTCTACCACCTGGACATTGATGTGTGACTGACCAGTAGACCATTGTGCACTCCAACCCTCAAATGTCTGTCCAGGTGGATATCAGTACGCTTGATATTAAAGAGATTGTAAGAGCTCAGAGTCAGTCGCTGTGTCCTATTGTGAACTTACAGTGATTCCACATAATAACCTTTCCAGGCCAAAACACAGACGTAATTTACTGTCACCTACCTCTAATAACCCCCTATTCAGACCTGGCTGTCCCTGAGAGAGGTGTTTGGACCGGACCGAGGATTTAATGAAACCTGAGTGTCCCATTCCACAGTGGCTCACACTGACTAGAATAATGACACATAAAACAACACTGTCTGTCTATCTGCCTGTCTGGAAATTTTTTCATAAAAAGCACTGTCTGCCTATGTTTATTTTTTATTTAACGAGGCAAGTCAGTTAAGAACAAATTCTTATTTAAAATGACGTCCTAGGAACAGTGGGTTAACTGCCTTGTTCAGGGGTAGAACGACAGATTTCTACCTTGTCAGCTCAGGGATTCGATTTAGCAACCTTTCGGTTACTGGCCCAGCACTCTAACCACTAGGCTACCTGCCGCCCCTGTATGACCAACCTTCTGTTCGTCCATCCGTTCATCCATCCGTTCGTCCGTCCGTTCTGTCCAAACTTAATGATGTCATTGACCCCTTTACAAGGATGCAGTTGGATCATAGTTTATGATATAACATATACTTTTTAGTACACATACGGTTAGATACAATGGGGGACACAGTGTTGACTGGAGTGAAAAAATATAGTAACGACTATGGAATGGCATGAAAAGTAGACAATGCCAAAGTGGCAGACCGATCGTCCTTGTGCATAAACCAATCTGCAGTAGCGTAGTCACAAAATATTCATTGTATCGCAAGGAGAATACTGTGTGACAGCAACACAATGCCACTCCAGTGCAGTTCTCCTTTTAATCTGCACAATGACGGCACTCTCTGTTCAGTAGCCATTGCATAAACCATGTGAAATTAGCAGAGGGTTTCACAAGTATACATTGTTTTACGGATGCGCTGCCGCCGCCGTCTGCACTGTTGGTTGAGGACTGCATGTCGCGTAGGCAATGATTCATACAAGTGAAATCAAATCAAATTGTATTTGTCACATGCGCCAAATAAAACAGGTGTACCATGAAATGATTACTTACAAGCCCTTAACCAACAATGCAGTTTTAAGAAAGTAAAGTTAAGAAAATATTTACTAAATAAACAAGAGTAAAAAAAGTTTAAAAAACTAACACAATAAAATAACAATAATGAGGCTATATACAGAGGGTACTGGTACCGAGTAAATGTGCTGGGGTACAGATTAGTCAAGGTAATTCGTACTTGTAGGTAGGGGTAAAGTGACTATGCATAGATAATAAACAGCGAGTAGCAGCAGTGTAAAAATAAAGGGGGGCATTTGATTAATTGTTCAGCAGTCTTATGGCTTGGGGGTAGAAGCTGTTAAGGAGCCTTTTGGACCTCAAGACTTTTGGACCTAAACTTGGCACTCTGGTACCACTTGCCGTGCGTTAGCAGAGAGAACAGTCTATGACTTGGGTGACCGTAGTCTTTGACAATTTTTAGGGCCTTCCTCTGACCCCACCTAGTATATAGGTCCTGGATGGCGGGAGGTTTGGCCCCAGTGATGTACTGAGCTGTACGCACTACCCTCTGCAGCACCTTACGGCCGGATGCCAGACAGTTGCCATATCAGGCGGTGATACAACCGGTCAGGATGCTCTCGATGGTGCAGCTGTAGAATTATTTGAGGATCTGGGGACCCATGGCAAATCTTTTCAGTCTCCTGAGGGGGATTATACATTTTTGCACAAACTGTCAGAAACTGTCTCAAGGAAGCTCATCTGCATGCTCGTCGTCCTGACCAGGGTCTTGGCTTGACTGCAGTTCGGCATCGTAGTTGAATTCAGTGGGTAAATGCTCACCTTCGATGGCCACTGGCACGCTGGAGAAGTGTGCTCTTCACGGATGAATCCCGGTTTCAACTGTAGCGGAAAGTTGGCAAACGTATGGCGTTGTGTGGGCAAGCGTTTTGCTGATGTCAAAGATGTGAACAGAGTGCCCCATGGTGGAGTTATGGTTTTGGCAGGCATAAACTACGGACAACGAACACAATTGCATTTTATCGATGAAAATGTGAAAACACAGAGATACCGTGATTAGATCCTGAGATCTTTTTTTTAAGGTATTTGTGACCAACAGATGAATATATCTGTATTCCCAGTAGTGACATCCATAGATTAGGGCCTAATGAATTTATTTCAATTTTCAGATTTCCTTATATGAACTGTAACGCAGTAAAATCTTTTAAATTGTTTCATGTTGCACACAATATATTTTGGTTCAGTGTAATTGGAGTGTCCCGGAGTCCAGTTTGATATTATTGAGAAAAAAAGAGCTCATGTGTGATTGACCAGTAGACCATTGTGCACTCCAACCCTCAAATGTCTGTCCAGGTGGATATCAGCACTGTCACGTATACTCCCTCTCTGGCCCCTAGGTCATCAGGCTGCTGATTATCCCACACACCTGTCACCATCGTCTCGCGCACCAGCGCCTCATGACACTCACCTGGACTCCATCACCTCCTTGATTATCTTCCCTATATCTGTCACTCCCCTTGGTTCTTTCCTCAGGTGTTATTGACTCTGTTTTCATGTCGTTGCGTTGTTTGTGTTTCGTGTTCATTGTTTCTTTTATTTATTAAAACACTCACTCCCTGAACATGCTTCCCGACTCTCAGCGACCTCGTTACAAGCACACTTGATGATAAGGAGAAAGGAAGAGCTCAGAGTCAGTCGCTGTGTCCTATTGTGAACTCACTGTGATTCCACATAATAACCTTTCCAGGCCAAAACACAAAGGTCATTTACTGTCAGCCACCCCTAATAACCCCTATTCTGACCTGGCTGGCCCTGAGAGAGGCGTTCGGACCAGACTGGGGGATTTAATGAAACTAGCTGAGTGTCCCATTCCACAGTGGCTCACACTGACTAGAATTTTGACACAAAACAGCACTTTCTGTCTGTCTAGATGGTTGCCTACTTGTCTGTCTGTCTGCCTGCATTGAATAATGACACATACAACAACACTGTCTGCCTGCCTCGCTGTCTTTCTGTCGGTCTGACAGGCCGTCCGTTCATCCAACCGTCTGTCCGTTGGTCCATCTGTTCGTCTGTTCGTCCGTTGGTCTGTCTGTCGGTCTGAATGGCATGAAAAGTAGACAATGCCAAAGTGGCAGGACTGATCGCTCTTGTGCATGAACCAATCTGCAGTAGCCTAGTCACAAAATATTAATTGAAGCACAAGGAGAATACTGTGTGACAGCAACACAATGCCACTCCAGTGCAGTTCTCCTTTCAATCTGCACAGTGACGGCACTCTCTGTTTACTCGTTTTGTCCTTTCATTTTCAATTCCCTGTGTGAGTCAAGGTCCAATCTCATGATTTGAATGTCTCTCGTTCTGCCAGATGAAACTGTAGAAATGAAACTGGAAATACTGTGGTGAACCAAGGTTACAGTCCCAACAGTGGAACATGCTCTAGTGTATAGTGTGTTCAAACAGACTATTTCCCAGTTTTGTTTGTCTCTGTCTAAAAAAACAGACTGGAAGGTATTTAGTTGAAAATGTAGAGTTTGACATTTTCCCAGAAACAAAACCATCGCTTGGAATCACAGTAAAAATGCTATTTTAAGTGTTACACTTTGATGTTGGCTGTAACTGAATAAAGGGGAAGCCAAGAGGTGAAAGAGAGTCACTATATTTTCCTGACAAGTTATTGCCTGCAAGGCATAGTTATATAGAGTTATATGGATCCATAAGGATATCCTGAACAATGCAATTACAATGAGCTCATCCGATCCGTTTGTTTTTAGTGTTAGGGCGCTCACATCTAATCCTATGCAAAGCAAGGTAATTGAAAGCCTTGTGGGGAGCCCAGCTATCACCTGCTCTTGAATCACAGAGGAGAGCAAATACATTACATCACCATGGAGTCAACAGAGAATACTCTGCAGCACCACCAAGGAACAATTAAACCACAAGTGCTGAAATACAGTAAATCACTGATTTGGGGTTTTCCTCAGAGGCATATTCATTTAGATCTCTTTAATATACAGAATGAGCACAAGAAGACTAAAAGAGAGATGATATGTGAAGCATTCAGAACACAGAGATGGGCACCACACATCTCCACGCCAATGAAGATGAAGCTGTTTTTCACAACCACAACAGAGTAATGTTATCTGGTTAGCTGCCTGGGATGGATTAATGGTGAGGAGGACCTTATAAATTGAAGTTAAGAGAAATCTTTCCTTGTTCTGAGTCATTATAGATCAGCTGCTCTAAACAGTCAACAGTGTGTGTGTGTGTGTGTGTGTGTGTGTGTGTGTGTGTGTGTGTGTGTGGTGGTGTTGTGTGTGTGTGTGTGTGTGTGTGTGTGTGTGTGTGTGTGTGTGTGTGTGTGTGTGTGTGTGTGTGTGTGGTGTGTGTGTGTGGTGTGTGTGGTGTGTGGTGTGTGTGCGTTGTGTGGGGCCGTTTGCGTTGTGCGTGCGTGTGTGTACTCTTAGCTATCAGCATGCTCCCAGCCATCCCAACTATCAATCAGTGGTCTCTCTGTAAATGCCAAGGCCGATAATTAATGATAGATTTACAGCGCTATTGCTAATGAAAGATTTACAGGCGTAAAAGATACTTGGCAACAGATAGCCCGTAGGAAGCATCTGAGCTATGACAGCCAGCCACCACATCAATTTCTTCTGGGAGACAGGTGCACATAATGGGCCAACAGTCAAGGCAATGACAATTGTAGGAGAGAATAAAAAATGTATGTGTGCGTGTGTGTGTACAAAATGTGTGGCAGATCGACAGTCAGTGACACGCAGCAGAAGGTAGTAGCGCATCGCCGTGACAACGCCGACAGCCAGTTAACCTTCAGCCCCCTCCAGATGCCACGGCGACAAGCATCATCAAAACAGTTTGGACCCTCACTTGACAAAATACTTAATTCTGACTTCTTAAGGTTATTTCACAATAACACAACACAGACACAATCCCCCCTTGTCTTCCTTCCTTTTTTCTAGTTCTTCCACAGCTTTTAATTTATTTCCTTTAAAGCCATGGTTCACTGGTTACTGTATAGTTTGAAATCCTCTACAGCTGTTGGCTTATTAAGTTACTATGGCAACCTGCCGCATTCACTTGTGTTCCATCCCGCCCAACTGGGACCCCACAGGGTAAACCTTTAAGCGGAGAGCCGGGAGGGAGCACCATCGTGGATTTTGGGTTGGAGACAAGGAGGCAGACGAGGCATGGATTGGGTTAGGGAATTGCTTATTTCTCCTTTCCTCGCTCCATTTAACTGACTATTGAGCACAAAAGCTGTTCCTTTTTGACATCAGTGGTGGATGCCTTAATTTTACGAAACATAAAGGTGTATTGACAAAACGTCAGAGTGAGAAAATGTTAGGTCATAAAATAAAGAGCTCTCTATTCGTACAACCAATATGTTTATGAATGACAATTATACCTATCACATACTGCACAAATAGCTTGCAAAAAGATTCATAGGTGTCTCTAACCAATGACTAAACCAAAAAATGTACTCCATTCTTATAATTTATACGAACTACAGTACATACCCCTTTCCTTTCCCTCACCCCTTTCTCAATATGTAGGCTTGCTAATGAGTCACAGCGCAATGATTAGATCATACATTTTCATTTCATTTCTTAATTATCAATTCGACTGTGTGGGTTTTATTGAAAAGAGAATTGATATAATCTTATGCAATATAAGTTAATAATTCTAATTTGATTTCACATTTTATATGCATACTAAGTAGTCTTGTTAAGACATCTTTCTCGCCAAGAGATAATTAATTATTCTAAATGCAAAGCGATGAATTATCTTCAAATTGCTATTGAAGGTTTTAAACCTGATTTACTCTTTCAAGTCTTATTTGATGCAATTATATTAAGACCTAGGTCTATATATCATCACATTAGGAAAGACCAAAGATATATTTTTCCTTCACAGAAGCAAACACTGCTCCATTGCAACCCACTGACTTTGAAGTAATGGGTTCAGTTACTGAACCATTTATGTTCAAAAATATTACTTCCTCTATGAATATTAAAGCGTTAATGTGTTACCTGATCGCCTCAATGTTTCTGTCATTGGCAGCTATGCTAAGAACCCATGAAAGGACCATAAAAACTCAGCCAAAGGCATTATGTACATAAAACAATGACGTCCATGTAATCAACCCATAGGAGTACACGAAACAGATCTATGGAATCAACGGAACGCACAATGGAACATCTGAACAAAGGCAGATCTAATATTTGGCTTGGAACACTTTGAACACCCTGTTCATTATGAGTCAACTTATCAAAACAGACATGGATCTCTCTCTCAGTTCTTCTACTCATAACAGACATGGATCTCTCTCTCTCAGTTCTTCTACTCATAACAGACATGGATCTCTCTCTCTCAGTTCTTCTACTCATAACAGACATGGATCTCTCTCTCAGTTCTTCTACTCATAACAGACATGGATCTCTCTCTCAGTTCTTCTACTCATAACAGACATGGATCTCTCTCTCTCAGTTACATTACATTACATTTAAGTCATTTAGCAGACGCTCTTATCCAGAGCGACTTACAAATTGGAAAGTTCATACATATTCATCCTGGTCCCCCCGTGGGGAATGAACCCACGGGGGGTTCATGGCGTTGCAAGCGCCATGCTCTACCAACTGAGCCACACGGGTTCTTCTACTCATAACAGATATGGATCTCTCTCTCAGTTCTTCTACTCATAACAGACATTGATTTCTCTCTCAGTTCTTCTACTCATAACAGACATGGATCTCTCTCTCAGTTCTTCTACTCATAAAAAACATGGATCTCTCTCTTTCTTCTTAATGACAAAGACAGTAAAAGCAATCCCACCACTGTTGATGATTGACTTCAATACGTCAGATGGAAATGACTGGATTGTTAGGAGGATAAAAAAGAAACAGACATATCTCACAGTGATTATTGAGTCTATAGTCTTTCTCACACTGTGTGTGTGTCTGTGTGTGTGTGTGTTGTCTCTCTAAAGGTCAATCAAGGTCAATGGGGGCCAGAGAGAGTCTGGGGTAGAGTCTCAAGGCTGCAGAGTTCACTGACCTGAAGTACAAGCGGACTCCGCCCCCGATAAAAATACTTCATCATCTCCAACCCATTACATTGTATATTGTTACATGGCAACACCCCACCACCCACCCCRCACTTCTATATGACTCCTTTCTGATAATATTAATCAGTAATCTATTGCCTGTGTGTGGAAATTGCTGTTGACGCATGTGACTTGATTGTAAAGGCTACTTCTGAGAGGCTTGGTCAGCGAGTCATGGTTTCTCCACACCTGGGAGGCTCCTGAGAGGAAGTGGGTTTAGATGTGGTGGCGTCAGAAGGGGAGGAGGAGGAAGACAGAAGGGGAAGAGGGAGAGAAAGGGAGGGGGGTAATAACTGATTCGCTACAGTTTATCAGCGACTGTCTGGGGTGTAAATACCACCCGCTATCTATTCATTCCCTACTAACAGTCCACAGAGCACAAAAGGGACATTCTGACAGCGCTGGACAGTGATCTCATCTCTGAGATATCTCTCTCTGTGGTGTGGTAGCAGAAACCCGGCAGGGCATTGGCTCACCCTCCGCCGCCTAGCATGGTCCCAGATCTGGTTGTGCTGTCTGGCCAACGTGACTGCTGTTATTGTACAGCAATGGAGTGACACGAATAGATAAGGAACCAGGCTAGGCGGTGGAGGGATCGTCAATGGCACAACACAGCATTGGAGTTGGCAAGACAGCACAAACATAGTGTGGACAGCTGGCATTTGTAACTAGAAAAGGACTGGACAATGTATTCTGCATGCACCATGACCTAATATTGCTATTCAGCACTGTACTGTACTGTATGTCACCTTACCTCAGTGCTGTAGGAGGCCTGCCCATCAGCAAGCGCCAAGACGTGTGTGGCTGTTCGTTCACTACTTTGTGTGTTTGCGATACTAGGGAGATGGGAAAGATAAGAGGTGGAATACAGGGAGGGAGGGATAGAGGGATGGGTGGATAGGAGTAGAGAAGGTAAACAGAGAGAGGGGAAAAACATTTTACGGTGTATGGAACAATGGTGACACCTACTTTGTTTATTTGCAATACCAGGAAGATGGGAAAGATAAGAGGTGGGTGGTGTGGATAGAGGGATGGAGGGAAGTAAAGAGATAAAGAGGATAGAAAAGCCCTTTTCCGTCGGTGTGTTGTGGAGAAACAGCAGCAGAACTAACACACATTCCATTAGACAGTAAATATTGACTCAGCAGTGAACAACTGGGTTCTATTGCACTGCAACAAAAAAAAGCATTGTGTTCCTGGGTACTGGGCCTGCTCGGGCTGAATGGCCTCTGTTTGCAGATTATGCTGATGGTAGGTTGATAAGTGGGCCTAGCTGGGCTCTGTAATGTTCACCATGTTTTTTTCTCCCCTCTGTCTCTGTACAGCTACAACAGGACAATGACCAATAAACTTGAATGTAAACCTTACCTCACTGTCAGTCTTCTCATAGCTATTCATTCCGGGGGCTGTCCCTCCCAAGTGATTTAAGGTGAAGTGGTCAAGTCTCTGCTGTTAACTAAACAATGAAATGCACAGACACACACACACACACGCACGCACTTACGCACGCACGCACGCACGCACGCACGCACGCACGCACGCACAACACACACACACACACACACACACACACACCACACACACACACACACACACACACACACACCACCCATATTAGGGAATGAACATTATTTGTAATAAAGCAGCACAAACATATCTTGGACAGATGGCATTTGTAACTGGAGAAGGACTAGCCAGTTTATTGGCAAGACATCTATGGCAAGACCTGAAATGGTTGTCTAGCAATGATCAACAACCAATTTGTCAAGGCTTGAAGAATTCTGAAAATAATAATGGCAAATATTGTACAATCCAGGTGTTATCATCCTAATGTTAGACAAAACTCAACTAGAACTTGACGGGAATGTTAGTTAATGTTATGGGAATGTTCCCGGTTTGCTGGGTTGTAATGTTCTCCCCCTGTGTAATAGTTGGTGACATAAGTTTGTCCAACACACAAAAGCCAGCTGTACACAACATGGTGTCTGATGGTGTTGAAAGAATAGCCTATTTCACCCTTGAACAACCTTTGTCAAATGTTTTCATACCTTGGGAGTGTAAATTTGAGCTGTGTCCCACTCTCCCACAAAATAAATCTGTTAAATAATTGGTTGGAAGGTGAACTCCTAAACTACCTGTTCACGTCTTGTTCTCAAGCCTTGAATTGATATATATTTTGTTTCATATATTTGAATTAGCATTAGTAATTTTCCAGTTTGTCATTCAAACTTTGCAATTTTTTGCGAGAACTTGCAACCTAGCAAATTAGTCATGCTAATTACATGGAAACTACATGTTGATATGAATTGCAGGATGGAGAACAAGACATGTACAGCTAACTTCAGAGTTCACCTTTCAACCTATCATTTCAACCTATCATCCAGGTTGTACCACATCGGGCCGTGATTGGGAGTCCCATAGAGCGGTGTATAATTGGCCCAGCGTCATCCGGGTTTGGCCGGGGTAGGTCGTCATTGTAAATAAGAATTTGTTCTAAAAACCTCTAAAGGATCGGCCCTTTTTTTCAATTTTCGCCTAAAATGACATACCCAAATCTAACTGCCTGTAGCTCAGGCCCTGAAGCAAGGATATGCATATTCTTTGTACCATTTGAATGGAAACACTTTGCAGTTTGTGGAAATGTGAAAGGAATGTAGGAGACTATAACACATTAGATCTGGTAAAAGATAATACAAAGAAAAACCAACCGTTTTTTTGCATTTCTTTTGTACCATCATCTTTCAAATGCAAGAGAAAGACCATAATGTATTATTCCAGCCCAGGTACAATTTAGATTTTTGCCACTACATGGCAGCAGTTTACGTGCAACGTTTTAGACTGATCCAGTGAACTATTGCATTTCTGTTCAAAATGTTGTATCAAGACTGCCCAAATGTGCCTAATTTGTTAATTAATAACTTTTCATGTTCAAAACTGTGCACTCCTCAAACAATAGCATGGTATTCTTTCACTGTAATAGCTACTGTAAATTGGACAGTGCAGTTAGGTTAACAAGAATTTAAGCTTTCTGCCAATATCAGATATGCCTATATCCTGGGAAATGTTCTTGTTACTTACAACCTCATGCTTATCGCATTAGCCTACATTAGCTCAACTGTTAGCCTACGTTAGCTCAACTGTCCCGCAGGGGACGCACCAATCCTGAAGAAGTTTTAACTGACTTGCCTAGTTAAATAAAGTTTAAATACCGGACCATATTTGTATTTTTTCCATTCCTTCTGCAAATCAAGACGCTTTTATGGATACAGCCACAAAATAAATGCATTGGAACATTGACACAGTTTGACTTTAGGACACTCCAAAGGTATGAAAAGACTTCACAAAGTTTGTTTCAATCTGGATGAGGGCTTGGTCATGAGGATACATTTTCACCTTTGAACCCTGCAGGTAGCTCTGCATCTCTGTGAATGATTTGTAAAGTGAGGGGAAAATGTCTTTGGCTTTACTTTACGTGTCTGGTTCACACCTACATCCTGTGATGAAGTAATGATGTATGACTGTGGAGTATTGCACCACATGCAGGTATTTGCCTACACCATGCTCTCTCAAGCAAGAAGACACGCATTGTCGTCTCACATTAGGATTGCTGCAATATGTGCAAGGTGATACTGGAATCTCTTCTGTCATAAAGTACCTGTCCCAGTCAGTGTTGTGTTGATACTCAGCAGTGAGTCACACAAGTGTTCTGTTGTGAAATTACTGATTAATTGCGTTACGTGTAGTAGGCCTACATCTTACCTGTAATAACTCAGTGTATACGTGCAGGTGTTAATTCCGGTATGTGTAAATGTTACCTGTGACAGATAAGTCAGTGTACATGAGCAGGTGTGTCGTGTAATGACAATGTTTGTGTCAACATGTGATGTGTCCTAACAGCTGTTCTCAGAGGAACTGAACTGCGTCGCAAGCGGGAACCTGTTAATAACATCCAGTGTTGAGTCCTGTAATATCATGTAAGATTGAAGGCTTTAATACTGTCCGTGCTGCACTGCAAAGAAAAACTGCAGGAAAAATGAAAGCCAACTCATAAAGCACAATGTGTTCCTGCGACAGCTCTCTCTCTCTCTCTCTCTCTCTCTCTCTCTCTCTTTCTCTCTCTCTCTCTAATTTCAATTTAAGGGGCTTTATTGGCATGGAAAAAATATGTTTACATTGCAAAAGCAAGTGAAATAGAAAATAAACAAAAGTGACATAAACAATAAACAATGCACAGTAAACATTACACTCACAAAAGTTGCAATATAATAAAGACATTTCAAATGTCATATAATGTCTATATACAGTGTTGTAATAATGTGCATATAGTTAAAGTACAAAAGGGAAAATAAATAAACATATTTACAATGGTGTTTGATCTTCACTGGTTGCCTTGAGGCAACAGGTCACAAATCTTGCTGCTGTGATTGCACACTGTGGTATTTCACCCTATAGATATTGGAATTTATCAAAATTGGATTTGTTTTCGAATTCTTTGTGGGTCTGTGTAATCTGAGGGAAATATGTGTCTCTAATATGGTCATACATTTGGTAGGAGGTTAGGAAATGCAGCTCAGTTCCACCTCATTTTGTGGGCAGTGTGCACATAGCCTGACTTCTCTTGAGAGCCAGGTCTGCCTTCGGCGGCCCTTCTCAATAGCAAGGCTATGCTCACTGAGTCTGTACATAGTCAAAGATTTTCTTAATTTTGGGTCAGTCACAGTGGTCAGGTAGTCTGCCACTACGTACTCTCTGTTTAGGGAAAAATAGCATTCTAGTTTGATCTGTTTTTTTTGTAAATTCGTTCCAATGTGTCAAGAAATTATCTTTTTGTTTTCTCATGATTTGGTTGGGTCTAATTGTGTTGCTGTCCTGGGGCGCTGTGGGGTCTGTTTGTGTTTGTGAACAGAGCCCCAGGACCAGCTTGCTTAGGGGACTTAGGGGACTCTCCAGGTTCATTTCTCGGTAGGTGATGTCTTTGTTATTGAAGGTTTGGTAATCGCTTCCTTTTAGGTGGTTGTTGAATTTAGTTGGAGGGTTTGTATTTTATCAAATAGTTCATTCAATGTAATTGGACAATCCAGTGGGTTCTGGTAGTCTTTAATAGTTGATTCTAAGATTTGTATTTTCAATTTTATTTAACCTTTTTTAACTAGGCAAGTCAGTTAAGAACACATTCTTATTTACAATGTCGCCCTAGGAACAATGGGTTAACTGCCTTGTTCAGGGGTAGAATGACAGATTTTTACCTTGTCAGCTTGGGGATTCGATCTACTCAGTTACTAGCCCAACACGRTTACCGCTAGGCTACCTGCCGCCTGCTACCTGTAGCCAACCCAAATAGGCAACACAGAGTAGGGATTGAAAGATATTATCCAGAAGTTTGGATCTGACTTTGCCGTCCTCCCTTACCTCCTCCACCTTAACCTTCAGAGGAGTCCACTCTCAACCAGCTAGGACTTCGTTCAACCTGACTGCGTACCCGGGGCCACACATGGGTCTTGGGCAAGACCCAGGTGCTTGATATTGAAGATCGAGGTGGGAAAACCCGGTTCACTGGCAACCACCGATCCCCTTCGGACGCGGCCAAGGCACCTGCCCACAGGTGCGCCATGCGGCCGTGCCTAACAGGGAAAGGGGGAATTGAGCCGGTCGGCCTACCTGCTACCTGATCATGTATACGTTTTTGCTGTTTGTTCTTTGTCATAGAGTCAGAAAGATTGGAGAAGTGGTTTATCCATCCATCTCCGTTTTGGATAGATAACTCTTTGTGTTGTTGATTGTTCAGAGTTTTCACATTTTCCCAGAAGTGGTTTGATTCTATGGAATCTTCAATTACATTGAGATGATTTCTGACGTGCTGTTCCTTCTTTTTCTGTTTTTCTTCTTCTCTCCCTCTCCCCTCTCTACTCTTACTACTAGCATTCTCTTTCTCTTTCTCCATCCCCCTCTCCCCCCTCTATCACCCCCCTCTCCCTCTCTAGTCTTTACTACCAGCGTGTTCTTTCCCTCCCCCCCCCCCTCTCTCGCTGTCTCTCTCTGTGTGCTCAGCATGCAGGGACAGGAACTGCATAGTAGCACATTCTGTGTGATAAGAGGGATCTGGCGTGACCTTTTTATTGTTCCAGGGAAGCCACGACGACAGCGGCTGGAGTCCCTCCAAATTAAATATTTGATTCAGAAACAAACTCCACAGCCGAGGGTCCGAGGAGGTGTAATCCCCACAGGAATAGAAAGACCTTCGATTTCTGAAGAACATGATGACAGGGGAAAAAATCTTCCCTCTTGTCGGACCGGCATTAGGGTCTCTCAGCTCTCACTCACACTGCAGCTTAATGTCAGGTTTTAGTATTCAGCTGAAAAAAAATTACATCATTTGAATAATGTTTCTGTCAGATGCTAGGCTTGTAGTTCACCACATGTCCCCTGGGAGAAATCTTCTACGATTTACTGCAACAGCACCAGCTACATGCAGCCAGTACGACAGGCTCCCTTCCCTTCTACTCATACCATGGGAATGATGAGGGACTGTTTGGTACTGGGTTGAATTTCAAAGTGAACATGAATTTATTTCCCGCTGTTTTAGCCCATGATATAGTGATTCCTAATACAATACATTGGGATCGAAAATTATGGTCTTGCATAAAAGATGGAAATATAATTTCAAAGGCCACTGCTGATATTCTGGCTGAATATCAATGTTACCCTCAGATTTGGATCCAATGGGGAGCTGCTGTGTTCTTGATATTTGGCGAAAAAGGTTAATGCTCGAGGCAAGGTTTGATACAAGCTTATTCCGCGTAACGCACGAAAGGGTACTCATGCAAATGTGTCATGGGTATACTCTTTATAGAGTTCACAATACAATCAGATAATAGATTATGAATCAAATCAAACTTTATTTGTTACATGCGCCGAATACAACAAGCGTAGACCTTACCGTGAAATGCTTACTTACGAGCCCTTAACCAACAGCGCAGTTCAAGAAGAGCTAAGAAAATATTTACCAAATAAACTAAAGTAAAAAATTGTAAAAAGTAATACAATAACATAACAATAACGAGGCTATAACGAGTCTATATACAGGGGGAACCGGTACAAAGTCAGTGTGTGGGGGTACAGGTTAGAGGTAATTTGTACATGTAGGTAGGGGTGAAGTGACTATGCATAAATAATAAACAGCGAGTAGCAGCAGTGTACAAAATAAATGGGGGGGGGGGTTCAATGTAACAGTCCAGTGGCCATTTGATTAGTTGTTCAGCAGTCTTATGGCTTAGGGGTAGAAGCTGTTAAGGAGCCTTTTGGTCCTAGAATATAACATAGCACGACAATCAAATTAATTGATGCTTGAGGTAACATAAACAATATGCAATATAAACATTAAATTACCCAGGGAAAGCTAAATAATATATTGTTAGAAATAAATACAGAGCAACACAATGCTGAAATGAAATGATATTCCCTTTACATATATACTTAATTGAGAGTGCGTTGTCATTTACAGCAACGACCTGGGGAAGAGTACACTGTAATGCCTCCCAAAAGACACCCTATGTAGTGCATTGCTTTTGACCAGACCACCATGGGTCCTAGTAAAACATAGTGCACTATAAATAGAAAACGGGGTGCCATTTGGGACAAATCCACTGTTACAGCGCTGAGCTCAGACTTTAAACGTTCAGCCATTAAGTAATTAGTCAAATATAAAAAATCCCCTTACTAGCTCTGACTTTGTTGACAGCTACACTACCGTTCAGTTTGGGGTCACTTAGAAATGTCCTTGTTTTTGAAAGAAAAGCAATTTTTTGGTCCATTAAAACAACATCAAATTGATCAGAAATACAGTGTGGACATTGTTTGCCTAGAAGGCCAGCATCCTGGAGTCGCCTCTTCAATGTTGACCTTGAGACTGGTGTTTAGCGGGTACTATTTAATGAAGCTGCCAGCTGAGGACTTGTGAGGCGTCTGTTTCTCAAACTAGACACTCTAATGTACTTGTACTCTTGCTCAGTTGTGCAACGGGGCCTCCCACTCCTCTTTCTATTCTGGTTAGGGCCAGTTTGCGCTGTTCTGTAAAGGGAGTAGCACACAGGGTTGTACGAGATTTTCAGTTTCTTGGCAATTTCTCGCATGGAATAAGCTTCATTTCTCAGAACAAGAATAGACTGACGAGTTTCAGAAGATAGATATTTGTTTCTGGCRATTTTGAGCCTGTAATCAAACCCACAAATGCTGACGCGCCGGATCCTCAACTAGTCTAAAGGCCAGTTTTTTGCGTCTTTAATCAGAACAACAGTTTTCAGCTGTGCTAACATAATCGCAAAAGGGTTTTCTAACGATCAACTGGCCTTTTCAAATGATAAACTTGGATTAGCTAACACAACGTGCCTTTGGAACACAGGAGTGATGGTTGCTGATAAATGGCCTCTGTATGCCTATGTAGATTTTCCATTAAAAATCTGTCGTTTCCAGCTACAATAGTCATTTACAACATTAAGAATGTCTACACTGTATTTCTGATCAATTTGATGTTATTTTAATGGACAAAAAATTTGCTTTTCTTTCAAAAACAAGGACATTTCTAAGTGACCCCAAACTTTTGAACGGTAGTGTACTTTATTGAGGAAAGATTATACTTACTATGACTATGATATGTGGTTGTCCCACCTAGCTACCTTAAGATGAATGCACTAACTGTAAGTCACTCTGGATAAAAGCGTCTGCTCAAACGTAAATGCAGTACGTCAATGAGAGAACCCTGGAGCTGAAAATAGTGCTGGTACCATACTTCTGGGTAGGACCAATATAACCCACCACCACTATTACGCAGCTGTGTCAGTGTCAGTGAAAGGACTGAGTTATCTCTGGAGTCTGGACCACACGTACAGGCATAGTGTACTGTAACTTTAACCCTTAGTCACCAGGAGATCTGGGTCCAAAAACAATTTGAAATCATTTCAAATACTTTAGCTGGGCTTGATTGAGCATGCCTGGAACAATGCAACCAATAGAATGGTCACAAAACTGCAAACCCCACCCATCTGACACTTCAGGCAGGCTAGAGCAAACACTCAAAGCATTGAAAAGATTTTGAACAGTATTTCATCCCAGGCCTGGTCAACAGGGCCACGACATTTACACTCAGATAACATTGAGTCCTGGGAGACCCCAGTACTGTGTGTAGAGTATTACGGTATACTGTAGCATGACATGGCATTGTATCCCAAAGACTTACTGGAATCAAGTCTAGAATATCAATTCTATTACTCTTATTCTTAGCCTTGAAATCTATTTTCCTTCACATTCATGCGTTTATTAGTCGAGCACTTGCATTGAGCTGTCCACCTACAAGCCATGGGTGAATTCAAGCAACGGGTGTGTCAGGGCATATGGGGGCGCAGGTAGGTAGCCTAGTGGTTAGAGCGTTGGACTAGTAACCGAAAGGTTGAAAGATTGAATCCCCGAGCTGACAAGGTAAAAATCTGTCGTTCTGCCCCTGAACAAGGCAGTTAACCCATTGTTCCTAGGCTGTCATTGAAAATAAGAATTTGTTCTTAACTGACTTGCCTAGTAAAATAAAAAATCCTCTGATCAGAGGAACAGTAGTAATTRCACTATAACAGAATAATGCTGACAATCAGAATGTTCACTTCAAAAATGTATGCCAAACCATCCAACTCCATGCACAAGGACAACTCTTAATGTAACAGTCCAGTGTTTCCAGATTCCTCTCAAATATGACCTACAATTAATTATAATACGAATAACATATTTTTCCTTCCAATTGTTTWWWWWAAAAGTATGTTAAAAAGCAGCTGTGTTGGAATGGTGTGGGCGTARCCCGACAACATAATSGRGTGTTTTACTTACAGCTRCGTTCTGCTTTGTGTGRATATGMAGTCCCCTGGGGGCAAGAATGGTCTATCCTTCCCATCCACAAATTATTTATTCATAGTAGTACACAGGGACTCTCTAAATTACATTCTCTGCTGATTACAATTACTCATAAACCATTCCCTTCCCATGTCTCATGGAAGACAGACCTCTCCCCGTGTAGTACTGTGATCAGAGTTTGGTCCAATATATCAATTTAATCAAGAAACACCAACGTCCAAATTATACATTACATTTTTGCACATAGATCTTACTGCACCCTATGCAAACTATTCAAGATGAAAGCTAGACAATCCCCAAATTGCTCACTGRGCCCTCCTGGCACACATGGTTTGGGAGTGTACAGGGGTTTTACGTTTCTGGAGTTGTATTTCATCCTGTTCCTCTGACATAATGTGTAGAAATGTACCATGTTCACCATATTTTATTGTTAAATGATGACACTACTTTAGACCTATCTGTCAAACAGCGATGTATTTGGCTGGCTGGATTAACAACAGCCAAAAAMATGATAGCCTCACGTTGGCAGCCTCCTCATTCTTTAAACAGACAGCAGTGGCTGCTATCATTCATGAACATCATAAACCTGGAAATGTCTGTAGGATGCATGCATGGGGAGAGTGAAATTAATGTATTTGCTCTTTCAGTGATGTATGACTCTGTAAAAAGACGGCTATTGTGAACCACTAATCTAACTTTGGGTTGGGGAAGTCCTGTGGTTGGGGGGTGGGATGGGAACGGTTTGTCTTGTTCGGTCTTGCCACTTGTTGCTCTGTCCATGTGTACCTGTTTTGTTAACCTTACTAAAAATAATAAAAACATTTGATCACCCAATAAAAAACGGAATGGTGTGGCGGTATACCGGTAATTAAAAATGTTCATGGGAGTAGACCGCTGATGACATCATCCTCTATTAGGAAATAGCAAGCATTTTTTTAAAGGTCTGTTTGAGATACAAGTTTGAGGTGTTTTTTTGTTGATTTGGACACAAATACTGTAGGATGAGTCAACAACATTATTTGTGTATGAGATACAGGGCACTATGGTATTGAAGGCTGAGCTGTAGTCAATGACCAGCATCCTCTCATAAGCTTATTACAAAGCTCACGGCCCTGGGTCTGAACTCCTCCCTATGCAACTGGGTCCTGGACTTCCTGACGGGCAGTCCCCCAGGTGGTGCAGGTAAGCAACATTACCTCCTCGACACTGATTCTCAACACGGGGGCCCCACAAGGGTGTGTGCTCAGTCCCCTTCTGTATTACTTGTATATCCATAACTGCGTGGCCTCACACAGTTTCAACTCCATCATCAAGTTCACTGATGACACAACAGTAGTAGGCCTGATTACCAATAACGATAAGACAGCCTACAGGGAAGAGGTAGGCACTCTGACAGCGTGATGCCATGTAAACAACCTCTCCCTCAATGTTAGCAAAAACAAAGGAGCTGATTGTGGACTTCAGGAGGAACCAGGCTGGACACGCCCCAATCCTCATCAACAGGGCTGCCGTGGAGACGGTCAATAGCTTAAAATTCTGTGGCATACACATCTCAGAGAAGCTGAAATGGTCTAACCACACGGGCACTGTGGTGAAGAAGGCATGACAGCGATTCTTCCACCTCAGGATGCTGAAGACACTCAGCCTGTCCCCAAGGGCACTCGCAGTGCTCTACAGTAGCACCATCAAGAGCATACGGTCGGGCTGCAACACAGCTTGGTACGGCAACTCCAAGCCGCGGACCGCAAGGCGATTCAGTGGGTGATACAGTACGTGCAGCCGAATGCACCGTTGGGTGCACACTGCCTGCCCTACAGGACTCCCGCAACACCAGGTGTCGCAGTAAGGCCAAAAAGATCATCAGGGACCCCAGCCACCTAAACCATGCTCTGTCTTCCCCGCTTAAATCACTCAGACTCGCAAACACACACAAGGATAGCTAGCAGCACGGTGTCCGAGGTGCTACCCCTGTTGTAGTAAGCTCATTCGCTACAAGTATTTGTTTACTCTGCTTCTAGCCACAGTGAGTTTAGAGACTGTGGAGTGTACCAAACTCTCGGATAGTGAAGAGACCTTGATAACGTACAGCTGGAATGAACTCCATGCCCTACAACCAAGTAAAGTTGTCAGACTACAGCTAGAGGTGCCCACTGAGATTAAACTAAGGAAAAGGGGATGCAGGGGAGGTGTACGACTACGYAACAAGAGGAGCGGAAATAAGCCCTTGTGGAGCTGGATGGTTTTACGATCACCAGAGCTGACAGGAGCTCTGAACTGTTGGTGAAAAGTAGGGGGAGAGGTGTCTGTCTGTATGTGAACAATCAATGGTGCCACACTAATCATGTTCCAATGAAGGAGAGAGTCTGTTCCCCCCATGTGGAGCTGTTAGCAGTGGGCTGCCGTCCATACTATTTACCTAGAGAGTTCCCTAGCGTGATAGTGATTGTTGTCTACATCCRGCCGTCTGCACACACCAAACTGGCCACAGACGCCATCCACAAAGTCACCACAGACCTACTCAATCGATCACCCGAGTCGGCTGTTGTTATCTCTGGAGATTTCAATCACTGTTTGCTGTCAGCGACACTTCCTCCCTTCAAACACTATGTTAAAGTTCCAACTCGTCTGGACAAGACCATTGACATTCTCTACTCCAATGTGAAAGATGCCTACTGCTCAACTGCTCTGCCTCTTCTGGGACAGTCTGACCACAACCTCATCCAGCTGCTACCAAAACACCGCCCACTGGTTCAGAGACAACGCGTCACTCCGGCGGTGATTCACGAATGGACACCCGAAGCTGGAGAGGCACTACAGAGCTGCTTTGAAGGTACAAATTGGAATCTATTTATAGACGACTGGGAGGAGCATCTTAAGGGTCTCTCTGGATGCGTAATGGACAATGGTAACTTCTGTACTGATAATGTTGTGCCAAGCAAAAGGAAATGCGATGCAAATAATAATCCTTGGCGTCACAAAAGTCAGTAAGTCAGCAGGGCCGGATGGGGTTAAAGCCAGCGTACTCAAGATATGTGCTAATCAACTTACTTTCATACTGCAGAACATTTTCAACCTGTCCCTAATAGTCTCCGATATTCATACTAAATGGAAAACATTCTGCATCTTGCTCATCTCAAAGAAAGCAGGAGGGACTGCACTGAAAGACTTTAGACCAGTGGCTTTGAAATCACAAGTCATGAAAACCTTTGTGTGGGTTTTAATACCCTTTTTAAGAGTTGAGGTGACAGCCTATCTGGATCTTTTGCAATTTGCCTACCGCCCAAAAACTGAGTATATGAGCACCTGGAGAAGGCTGACTGTGTGGTGAGAACAATACCATACAACCCCACCTGTTGGCCCAAAAGCTAAAGGACATTCACGTAAWCCCACACACAACGACCAATAGACCACAGTTGGTAAGACTGAACCAGGCATTATCAGATTGGATATGTACAAACACAGGGGAGCCGCAGTGGATGGTACCGTCACCTTTTCTGTTTACCCTTTACACAAATGACTTCACACACAACAACGAACTGAGAAACTTACAGAAATTCTCTGATGACTCTGCTATATTAAGTTTTGTCATGAGAGGAGACGATGCTCATCACAGGGATAACAGAGTCCTTTGTGAAATGGTGTTAGGCCAATTACTTGGACCTGAATGTACTGAAGACCAAAGAGCTAGTGGTAGATTTTAGGGGGAAAAAATATGTTTTTATTAATGGTGATGAGATTGGCACTGTTGACTCATAAGTACTTGGGCGTAATAGTAGACAACAAACTGAACTGGAAGGAGAATTCTCACAGTGTCTACAAAAAAGCCCAATCCAGACTGTACTTTTTAAGGAAGCTGTAACGGCTTTCGTCTTCCTCCTCTGACGAGGAGTAGTAGGAAGGATCGGAAGACCAATGCACAGCGTGGTACGTATCCATATTTATTAGAATACTTTTCAAGAATGAACAAAAAACAATAAACTGACGAAAAACCAACGAAGCTACAGTCCCGAACTAGTGAACACAGAAAAAACAGGAACACACGAACAGGAACAATCACCCACAAAACACACTACAAAACAGGCTACCTAAATATGGTTCCCAATCAGAGACAATGACTAACACCTGCCTCTGATTGAGAACCATATCAGGCCAAACAAGAAACCCCACATAGAAACAGAAAACATAGACTGCCCACCCCAACTCACGCCCTGACCATACTAAAACAAAGAAAAACCAAAAGAACTATGGTCAGAACGTGACAGAAGCTTAGATATTTTAATTTATGTGACAAAATGCTTCGTATGTTCTATAGCAGTGTCGTGGCGATTGTAGTGACCTATGCCATTGTGTGCTGGAATGTGAATTTAGCTATGGAGGACTTAAACAAGCTTGAACAAATCCTTAAGAAACCAGTGCTACAATTGGCTGCATCCTGGAATCACTGCAGGACATTGGCTGCAAGTAAAAACACACATGATTTAAAAAATATATATATTTAACCTTTATTTAACCAGGTAGGCCAGTTGAGAACAAGTTCTCATTCACAACTGCGACCTGGCCAAGACAAAGCAAAGCAGTGCAACACAATTAACAACACAGAGTTACACACAAAATAAACAAACATACAGTCAATAACACAATAGAAAAAGTCTATATACAGTGTGTGCACATTAGGTAAGATAAGGGAGTTAAGGCAATAAATAGGCTATAGTGGCAAAATAATTACAATTTAGCAATTAAACACTGGAYTGYTAGATGTGCAGAAGATGAATGTGCAAGTAGAGACACTGGGGTGCAAAGGAGAAAAAAAATACAAATAACAGTATGGGGATGAGGTAGTTGGATGGGCTATTTACAGACGGGCTATGTACAGGTGCAGTGATCTGTGAGATGCTCTGTCAGCTGGTGCATAACGTTAATGAGGGAGATATGAGTCTCCAGCTTCAGTGATTTTAGCAATTCGTTCCAGTTATTGGCAGCAGAGAACTGGAAGGAAAGGCGGCCAAAGGATTTGGCTTTGGGGGTGAGCAGTGAAATATACCTGCTGGAGCGCATGCTACGGGTGGGTGCTGCTATGGTGACCAGTGAGCTGAGATAAGGCGGTCAAGGACAATGACACCCACCAACTCCATAGCACTCTAATGCAACACAGGAGCAGCTTCAGTAACAGGTCCATCCTGCCCAGATGTTCCACAGACAGGTTTAGATGGTCATTTTTACCCACAGCCATGAGGCTTTGTGTAATTAATTAACTGTTTTATGAGGTCATCCTATTGGAAAATGTTGTTGCCTGTTTCCCCCCCAGAGTAGGATAGAAAACAGCACTTGAATCAAACTATTATTTTAGGGATACTATGGTGCATGGGCTTTTATGTGTCTTCATTTTGATCATGTGTTGGTCATTGTTGCGTGTCCTGCCATTGTAAGTCATTGATGATGCCGGCTGCAATAAAACAATTTCCCAAACTGGGATGAATAATGTAGTACTCTATACTCTCTACTCTACTCTCTACTCTATTCCGACACGGGCAGTACAGGAGCATAATGGGAAAAAATGGAAGACTGGTCAATAGTTTCTACCCTCAGACCATCAGGCTGCTTCACCCCTCCCCGTCTACTCCCCTTATTGACATTCCCCCCACCCCCCTCAACACTCTTTACTCTGACTGCGGCTCCCCCATATGGTGATTCTCCCCCAACCCCCTCAACAGCAATAGTTTCTACCCTCAGACCATCAGGCTGCTTCACCCCTCCCCGTCTACTCCCCTTATTGACATTCCCCCCACCCCCCTCAACAACCACTTACCTTACATGCTGCTCCCCCTAGATCATCCCCCCACCCCCCAACAGACTTTTACTCTGCCCCACCGCAAAGACATTCATCACTGTTGCAGTTGTTAATATGTAGATTATCGATTTTTTATTATCATTTTTATTGTTTTATTTCCCTTGGTCCTCACACCCCCTCAATGGACATGCTGATCCCCCTATGGTAATTACCCCCCACCCACCCAACAATCTTTACTCTGCCTGCATCCCAATGGACATTACTGTATTTATCCTCACTACTACAGTTGTTATGATGTATATAGTGCTATTTCTATAATTGTGTATTTTTTTTATTTCACTTAGTCCTGCATGTTGGAGCTCGGATTTTCACTGTCACCTGCAATCACACCTGTAACCCTGTGACTATTAAACATTCTGAATCTCAATCTGAATCTAAGTTAACAGAATATGAACTTTTAAAAGTGTGATTTTCACTGGACAGTTACTTCAGCAATTTCCACAGAAAATGTTACAAAAACACAGAATGACGGCACAAACAGCACAAACCGTCATTCTGTTAGCAAACATTGCATCAGTACTGTTCTTCAAGTAAATGTGTTTTTGTAAAATGTTCCATGTAAATTGTTAAAAGTTGCACATGAGCACAGAGTTGTATGGTTTGTTTAACTTTGCAATCATTGGTTTATGTTTGACATACATTTTAAAGTAAAAAAACTGAGTCCCAGTATAAATCTGTTTACGTGGAATTGCCCCTCAGCTAAGCTCCAAATTGTTTTCGTGATGCAATGTCCTTGGCAACTAGCTCGCAGTTAGAGAATCTTGTCTGCCAAGAGTAAAAGAGACGGAACAAGTGCTTCTCCTTCTGACTGGAATCCAAATTACTTTCATCTTCTTGTTCTCACTGCTTAGAGAATAATTATTTCTTCA
Organism: Salvelinus sp. IW2-2015; assembly: GCF_002910315.2. Taxonomy (NCBI): domain Eukaryota; kingdom Metazoa; phylum Chordata; class Actinopteri; order Salmoniformes; family Salmonidae; genus Salvelinus; species Salvelinus sp. IW2-2015. Next base: position 40,596,975 of record NC_036854.1, read on the forward strand.
TTACTTCCCCAGAGTCACGTAGACATTCACATAGCTTAGACCATTCCTTAAAACAAGGAGACAGTGGGGTCATCTTCTCATATTTTCATCTGAAATTCAAAGTTCCAGGGTATGTTCCTCTTAATTGAACCCAATCCTGTTGTCATTGAGGTGCACAATCCATATTTCAAACACTTCATTTCTGGAATCACATTAGACCCCCCACCCCCCTCCCCTCCAATGTATTCCGTGCGCTGAGTTGTGCCAAAATTAGAATGGATTTTAATTGAAAGACAGGGAAATCTATATTAACTCATCACTCCGTAGTAGTTTTAATTTGATTACGTGAGTTATCATCCGTACGACCACACAAATAAGATATACACGGCGTATAGCTGGTGTATATTTACAGTGTGTATGTATGTTAGGTCTCCATGGCAACTGAGATTAAATTAGGACAGAGTAGAGTACATACTGTAGGTACCGTCTGGTATGCAGGCTACATTATCATGTTTACCAGGACTGGTGCAGGCTTCTGCATATATCCAGAGGGCTCAGACAATCCTTATATGGTCAAATAATGTTTTTTCTTCCCTTTTACATGGTGTATACAGTAGGTCTTCAGTGGTTCGTGTAACACTTCATAGCCTTTAGGACCTGGTGTCTTATCAGACAAAGAGACCAGTAAATAACTGGAGATGTTTGGCTGAGCTGTTGCTATGAGTAAGTTTCAAGGTGTGCAGGGAAGTTAACAACACCATCCCACCTTTGACCAATATATGATTCTAGTGAATGGGTGTAAACTGTACAGAGATACACCCACTGGCTTTGTCTATCTTTGGGTTATCTTCAAAATGAAGGCCAAGACATGAGTAAACACTGACGTCAAGGTAATATAGAAGGGCAATATGACATTCAGACTGCACTCTGCTGGGTACAGGAATACACACTTCAGAATGTGCGGGGGAAGGGGGACGAGAGAGGAATGGGGGAATGAAAGACAGATGGGTAGAAGAGGGAGGAGGACAGCGAGATACTCTGAAAAACACAGATGACTTGAAGTGCAGCAATGTGCATTCAATAAATGTTCCAAGTCAATTCTGTTTTTATTTAGACACCATCTGCACGACAACAACAACCGGTAGCACACTGAATTATAGCCTATGCTGTTACCTCCTTTAAGCAACAGTTGTGGCGTTGTGTCTCTTCCACCGATAATGAATGACAACATTATGTCCTGTAAGAGTGAAATAACATAGCATGGGTGTGGTCAAAAATTCCATCCGAATGAATTGTTTTGGCTGCGATCCAGTAGGTTGCTGCCTCCAGCCTGAGCCAGTTAAAACAGAGAAAGGAGCTAGATGTGCTTATTGTTTTGTTAGGATTCACCCCAGAGGGATTTGTGGGAGCATAAAAGAGGAAAGGATTAGTGACACAAACAGGATTTGTATTGTTCACATTGGAAATCTCCTAATATAGGTACCAAATGGCACCCTATTCCCTTGTGCACTACTAATGGGCCCTGGTTAAAAGTAGTCCACCTTATAAGGCATAGGGTGCCATTTGAGACGCGGACATTGTGACAGGGAGGTTGTGTGAGGGTGGAGAAGAAGAGCCGGGGGGAAGGAGATTTGTAATTTATAAGCCTTACATCACAAGTACAGACTGGTTCAGCACAGGTTAAGTTAGCAGACTGATAAAAAAATGACACGTGCAACATTTTTCCCACTGTGTCATTAAAGTGTTTACAAACACTGAGATTGACACAAGAATGGCATGTTAAAATAATATGCAAAGATACAACATTGTACTGCATTGGATATTGATTTCTGAAGGTTTTATCTTAGCACCTGACTTATGCCTGTATTAAAGACAGTACTGTCTTGCATGTAAACTGAAAACCTACATGTGAACTTTTCTTCAGATAAGATGATGAGGATGCAGATTGACTGTACATGTATTTGGCCAGGGATTATAGTAGCGTCCTGTTGATTACCACTGAGCCCTGGCGAGATCAGTGTGTCCTTCATGTGCACAGATGAAAGACAATGGCGAATTCCCTACTTCTGTCAGCGGCAGTTAGCCTACTAAATGTGCTGGTCATACTTGCGGTGGGGAGTTCCTGAGCACTGACAGTATCTTGTACATCATGAACACAATGCACAGCACATACACATGGGGTTGACAAAAATGTTTCACACATACCATATGCATTACATCTGATTAGCATAAAACCACAAAGGACCAGCCCACTGATACTATAGTTCCAGTAGTAGCCGTATATCATGAACAATGGATAATGCAATACAGCAATCAAACTGAGATTCCCACACAGCACAAGTTGCAGCAACATGTTACCACTCTTGCGAAACACCCACATGTAGCCTCACGTAGCCCACAGAGCTGCCAGCAGAAGATGTCCTAATGGCACCTGATACCCTGGGGGCAGGGAGGCCTGTAGTTCCCAGCATACCAGTAACTAAAGCTCTCTCTCTCTCTGTGTGCGTGTATCTGTGTGAACCACCGCTGTATCCCTCTGGTCTCACCCTGTTCTGTGCACACACAGTGGGCACAGCAGCCCAGAGCTGCCTGATATGCAGCAGATAGTCTGAGGATGCGCCCCAAACGGCGTCCTCTTCTGTTTAGGGCTGGTCAAAAGAAGTGCACTATATAGGGGATAGGATGCCATTTGGGACGTAGCCTGAGAGACTGAGATCGGCCCTACAGGGAAACCAGAACCTCAACCGGCTAACATTTAATTCATTATTTCATTTATTTATTGATCTAATCATTTATTTATTTTTTCTAATCATTTATTTATGTATCTATTCATTATGCATTTGTTACATCTAGATTGTTTATGAGGCTGAGTTGTTCGCAGTTCATCACGCTATCAATCATCTGTGGCCTATGAAGTGAACCGATGCATCAGCAGTCTAATTTAGTAATCAGCATAGCAGGGAACACAAATCAGATTCAAAAAGGCCATAATACATGTGATCCATCAGTATGAAATTGTTACTGATAACAGATAAACATGCGTTGGTTAAAATGATGGATTGACTGATACACTGATTGATTTTCTGTGAGGCTAGCTAGCTCATGATAAAAAAAAAGAAGTTTGGTACCATTTGACATTGCATGTAAGTTATACCATAGTAACACAGCAATAACTCACTGTGTAGTCTAAGTGATAAAACAAGGTGCGTTCATGGTACACTTCTTATCAGCTTGTGGTCAAAGCGATACATGTGTACTGTAACATACGGTACCAGAGTTTCCTAAAGAACTCAACAGCGTAGCCTTTCACCTCTCAGTCACAGTGTCAGGCAGGGCTTTGTGCTCTCTGCTTGGCTATCCAGTGTTAGTGTTGTGCTGCCTGCCTGGCTACCTGAGTGCTGTACGTGTTAGTGTTGAGCAGCTTTACTATGCAATGTCAGGGGCTGTTGTGCTCTCTGCCTGGCTGGCTGTTTATCCCATTGAAAGATTGATGAGCCTCTTCAGGTAGATACAAAGCTGGATGTCTTGTTTATTAATGTGCTCTGATTGGATCCATTAACTTGCATTGTGTAAACTAATCACCATGTAATGCATGGTGTCATTTCCCACTAACTGCCCCGTAATGGATTCCTCCCTCATCTTTGCAAATGTCGTTATTTTTTAATAGACTTGTGAAAATAATGTGGTGTCAGGACTAAGGATTTTTTTAGCCCAGTGTAAGCATGTTTGACATTGATATTATTGAAGCGTATGCATGCACTCTACACACTAAGAACAACGTGTTCCAAAAGGGTTATTCGGCCGTCCCCATAGGATAACCCTTTTTGGTTCCAGGTAGAACCCTTTTTGGTTCTAGATAGAACCCTTTTGGGTTCCATGTAGAAGTCTTTGTGGAAAGGTTTGTACATGGAACCCAAAAGGGTTATACCTGGAACCAAAAAGGGTTCTCCTTTTAGGTAGATAGTGCCTTTTTTAGTGTATAGCTAGCTTGCCATTGTCCATTATGAACATGCAGGCAAACATGGATATCAATACAGAATCTGACTGAAAAAATCAGACCAGGCCAAAGACATAATCACAGATATCTTATAAAGTCTATATACATACATGACACCATGATACTTTTACACCTTGAGTATATCTGTATCTTGAGTATATCTGATACAAAATACCACACAGTTTGTGGCAGTCCTAATACTTGCTTTGAGCATTACACACTGCGGTATATAACAAAACCACAATTACAATTTGCAACTGCAACACATATTTATTACAAATATCCAACATCGGCCCCAACAATGCCGATTAATGTCCAGCATCCAGTTGTGGTGATATTCTACACGATAATATATATATTTTTTAATGGCATTAAGACTGTGTCCGCTTTCAATGGATCATATGTCGGCTGTTCAAACAGATTATTTGATCATTTACCTGGGTGAATTAGAGTGGGACGTGGATATTGTTGTAGATATGCTATCTCTTTTCCACGTCCTGATGACACTGGGAATACATCTCCACTGTGGACACATGGGGAGATAGAGAGCAGAATCTTTGAATAGCAGATCCTCGGTATCACTGTCAAAGGGGAATCAGGCCCTGCTGCACAATAATGGTATCCCAAATGAATTGGCTGACATCCAGGTTACCATCTTAGGGATCAATATGTATCGCTGTATCTCTTCTATCTCTTCTTTTCCTCCGCCTGAGATGCAGCACCGGTAATCTTCAAGCACACCGGTGTGACTTTGAAGTGGAAAATAGTTTGACGCAAAGGAAGATACATCGCATAGGTTTCTTCGTTGAACAATTTCTGACCTAAAGTGAACTGAATTGAACTGCATAAACTGAACAATTTCAAAATAGCTGTAGTAAGCTGGGAAAGTTTCACTAATATACACATTACACAACCGGCTAGAGAAATGTAAAGTCGAGGGGAATTTACAATGCAAACAAGTTTTGAGGTGTTTGGCAAATCTTTACCAATCCACAGTGTTACGCCAGCTGAAGTTTAGATTTGGCAATACATAGCCTTGGAATCAGTGTATTTAAAAAGCATTGTTTCAATAACATTGTCAACACCGAAGAGTAATAAACCAATGAACGTTAATTTAAATTTGATGAGATTATGATGATGATAATATTAATAGACATGCTTCAGCACATTTTCTTGATGTATAAAAGTTGCCATTTGTAATTTGATGTTTTTCTGTCAGCATTGTTATTGTATTTCCTGCGCTAAGTACAACATCTAGCCTACGTCTAAAGTGACCGTTTTGTCTCGCTACACTGATGAAAAAACACTGTGCGTTCCTTCGTTAGTCAGACACAGATGGTCTCATTAGTCTATGAATATTATGACGGCGGCCTATTCTCTTCCAGCTACGTATGTTCACTCTGAGAAACGCTCTTTTAAGTGGCAGTCACATGGGAACGCCACTTCAGAAGGAATGGCATTACAAATATTGCACAGAGCGAGAAAAGAGAGAGAAAAAAYTGGAGAGAAAAAAACAGTATGTCACTATGTTTTCTTACCGGCATGGAGACAGTGTACCACATACTGTGACCGCTACAATGGTTGTTGTTTTGGGAGTCAAGGCTAATAGATGGGTTTGCACATTATTCGTCGCTCGCTGCTTGGCATATTGCTGTCAGATTAGCAGTGCGGAGGCTGCGAGAGTATATTTCAGAGATGTAAACACATGGTGGGGTGCCTCAGTCACACAGGCTAAACACTCCATTAATGAGCGGACCAATATGTCTGACCCTGACCCTTAGCTTTGGCTTTGATGCAGATTTAAGTGAACAGAAAAGGAATCAAGTTTTCTTTCAGCACCTGTTTCTAATGTTTCTCCATGCAGACCCATGATAATGTGAGAGTACGAAGCTGTTTGAACTAGGGCTAATCATAATTAGCACCCGTTAGGCTACACCAAAGCCTACATGTTATCAGGGAGAACATCATAAAGACAACACAAATGCGTGAGCGGACAAACAGAGCACCTCCCCCCAACCCCCGTTATCAAAACACCTACACACATGCACACAGAGTACCATAATTACACGATGGCTAGAATCCATTCTGCCAGCTTTCCATTGTTCTAACTGAGTAATTCTAAACACACCTGCAATCCCCTTCCTTCCTGAAATCAAGGTTCCCACAGACCCAATCGGACGGGCTGAAAGGGAGAGTCACAATAATGTAATTACTTTTCCAGGTTCCCAGGACGTTCTGAAAGGAAGGGGAACACAGGAACCGTGGCTAAAGAGCAAAGCCGGTTTGGTGCTCTTGAAAAGCCGACTTGGGGAGCAAGGGTCTCAGGATTACCCTGGTACATGATGTAATGGCACATTCTCCATCAGTTCAGCACCACAWCACACATTAGGGATTAAAAATCAGGGGGCTGTTCTTGTCCAAGCTAACCGGCAATCAACAATAATGGAAGATATAGGGAGTTGTATCGGAAATTTGAGTTGTGGCCTGTGTTTTATGAAAGACATAAACTATTAAGTATATGCATGGCATTGCACAAGGATCTTTAATAGGCATTGAGTGCCATAGAACATTCTACCCATCAACACACCCTACTCTGTTCTTTGATCATTGAACCCTGTGGTGAGTTTTGGTGTTGTCAAGTAAAGRCCTGTTCCTGCTGGTAGCCTACAAATTAGACCAAGCAGCCATGCCTTTCTGTAGTTGTTCTAGTAGCTTCTAGGGGGCTTGATAGACAAGAGCTCTTGAGATGATGTGGTGAAGAAAAGTCAAATGCCTCCTTTGTTTCAATTGGCTTGTTGGTATGCTGCTCTCCAAAAATGCCCTTCGTTGACATAGCTTTCTAGCGAGCTCAAATTCACAACGAATTTGACTGCATGCACAGTACAATTTACATTCTGTACAAAAGTACATATCCATCTTGTGATTATAAGTTAATGAAAGGAAATATCAGGTACAATGTTGAGATTGTGGCTGGTATGCACAGCCAGCTGTGCATTCAATTTGAGGTCTTCACTGGAGTGCTGTTGGAGTGTACTTGTAGAGTCAAGACTAACAACAGACAAGGGCTTCTCTGCATTCAATGCGGCCAGGGGCGGACTGGGACAAGAATTTGGCCCTGGCATTTTATCCACACCAGCCCACATCACTGTGCACGCTGCCAACTACAACTAAATAGACTACTGATGTATTCAAGAAATAAATTGCTTCATTTCATCTAACATGTCCAAGCAGGAATGCATGACTCAAGATATTCTGATGTGCAACCAATCATGTGACCGACATGCATTTTGGGCTATACTTGCTATATTTTAATGTCGAAATAAGACTCCAGATTTTCAAGATTTGTTTTCGTTCAATAGAGATGAATGACATGCATCTTTATGTCCACTAACCAATATCATAGGCTTATTAATTTGGGGTTCAACACATGAGGAAGTGGAAACTCAAAGCATATTAACTGGGTGGCTAACTCTAAATTTAATAGCCACTGCTAGTACATGTAATGTCCTAAAAAACTTTGCAGTTCCAGGCTACTACCCATGAGACCTATAGGCATATGCCCTTGCAAAGCCATATCATATATTGGTTGTAAAATAGTAGCTATTAAGCTGCATAAAAAAAAAATATAACTACAGAAAGCTGAGACCCTACTCTCTATGACAGGGACATGGGGATGAAGCTTCTAAGGCTGTGTTTTTCCCACAATTGCATTTTTGAAAAGTTCAGAATGTGTGCAGAACACATTTTTCTCTTGAGCGCATGGGGGAGAGGAGTGGCTCGCTCATTACAGCGAAACGGGCACAGGGGGACGGCAGACACATTCATTACAGGAATCATGAGGATAATGAACTTTACTGTTTGACCAATTCATGGTTTTAGCTGCCCCAAAAATAGGACGTTTTAAGTGAATGTGCTCTTTCTACGTTAATAGGTACCCTTTCCATGTTTTTATGATCCATGATCTTGGCTGTCTACCTGATGACAGAGTCGGAGCAGGTCTCTTTGCTGACACTGCGTTTGACTTTGAATGTGAGTTTGCGTGACCTCAGCTCAGCTCAGTCGTTGCCTACTGATCGAGAAGGGTCTATTACATTGATCAGTCAAAGGCTCATTATAGATCAGTATAACAGAGAAATTACGTAAAGATATTTTAACAAAATTATCTTAACAGGCCCATGGGCTGCTGGCCATGTCAACTTTTTCATTTTGTATTTTAATATTTATATAAAAAAATGTGTGGGTACATTTCTACCAGCCCACCAAACAAAAAAATGGTCCAGCCCATCTGACATTTTACAGAATTGCCAAATGGCCAATCTGCCCCTGAATGTGGCCTTTTTCTCACAACTAACTTGGTTCAAATCACCACTGATGTTCACATAATTCATTTATCAAAACTATTCCCCCTCTTTTCTTTTTCCACAACAAGAGTCGTGTTCACACTAGCTAATGTACCTTATTTTTTGGTTGTTAGGGGAGTACATGGGGTGGGGGAGGTCTTGAGTTTTCTTTTGAATCAGTGTGCTTTTGAACCACTGCCATATTCTCTGAAGCTGAAAACAGTAACAGCATGTAACTCATTATTTATGGATGCTCTCTGAATTGAAGTCTCTGTTTTATACCTTTCTGCATGTTATGGTGCTCTGCTATATTTTTGCATATTTATTTTTGTATGGTGGAGCATGGTGCTTTAGTATATATTTTTTTGTGTATATTATAATAGCATACTTTTCATTGAAGTGATACCTTATTAAAATATTAGTTTAATAAGGAAAATATTTTTTTAATAAGGAAAATATCAGTTGAATGAAAAGTGGGTGTGTTTTATTTATGCCTCATTGCCGATGTGGGAGGCTATCTGTTTGGAATTCTCAACTGGACTGTAGGCTATCGAGCGTGAAAATCGTCTGAATATTTCCGTCAAAACATGAAGTTGTTTGTCAATCAAATGGGACAGCATCAGTCGTTTGACCTTTGACCTATAGCGATTAGTAGCTGTCAAAGCATCTATATGCTCTGTCTGAAGTGTTTTCCCAGACATGTAACCTCCCATTGACTGCCATTGACTACTCTCGAACTGAAGATTTCTCTTGTCTTTCAGGGGATTTCACAGGAAATGTCATAAGGTAATTCTTAATTCAATCAAAAACCGAGGTCTATTTGTGACAAACTGAATGTAATGCAAAATGCACCCTCCCTCAAGTGTAAAATAAGGACATAGGCTACAGGATACAGTATGTTGCACAGATACAGTATCTACAGTATCTCAAATACTCTACTAAACCGGATTTAGAATTTTAAGGGCAATTTAGAGGGCATTTCCCCTGAACGTCTTGATCTGAACAAGGGGCCGAAAATAATTTGAACTTAAGGGAGCTGAATGCTTCCCTTCTCTGTCTCTGAGTGCTGTTTTTACATGGCTGCCTATTAGTGCTTAATTGAGAGTGTCCTGGGGTAAGCTGCAGAAGAATGCATGTCCTGTCCAAGTCATGGCCCCTTCCCAAAGGAACAATATCCCCATCACACACCCCATGTCTACGTACTTACCCAGTGGAGTTTCTGTGCAGCATATCTTGTTTTTGCTCAGTTTTGTTTTTACTCAATACAAGATGCTGATAATAGAGTACAGCCCACCTATATGAATATTTAACTTGTTTGGTAAGTGGGGTGGATTGCCGTATTGCTATTTTCGTTCTCTCTCTGTACTGTAACATCTTTGTTCCATTCCCTTGACTGCTTGTTTATTTACCTCCCTTTTTGACGATAATTTGTAAAAACTTCAGAACACGTTGGCAAGAGAATATACAGASAGATGTTTACCATTAAATATTGATCCCATAAATCGTAACCTGCATTCTTCTTCTGTCTCTCTGCTGCGCTTCCAAACCGAGCCAACTTGTCTATTATTAATGATGGATGTGCAGTAAATTTTTCTCGTTCATTTTTTGATTTGTAAAATAGCTGTATTCAGTAGTTTTTTATATTTTTTTATTCGTTTTTTATATTTATATGCACATATTGGTGATGTGTGATGGATGAGACAAGGCAAGAGAAAGAGCCAAAACAGCTAACTCAGGTCTGCTGTACAGAGATGAATCTCCATCTGAAATCCATCTCCTTCTCTATCTCCCTCCCCGATGTTGATGACTGGGTGTTTAAAGATATTCAGGCATGGTGGGGATGCCAGACTGTGGAGAGACGGAGCCTAACCATTAGTGTTGGGAGGGGAGACTGCAGGTTCCGCCCACTGCTTTGACATGAATAAAATAGAATAATAACTTCCTGTTACATGCATGAGCTGCATATTAATACAGACGAAAGTGAAAGTGCCTTTTATTATCCAACAACACCTTTTCAGGGAGGGGAGAGACTTTAATCCCACAGGCTCTTTTAAAATCGAATAGTGGCCTAGTCCCACATTGCAGGGGAATTGTATTTTCACTTTAATTCCATATTAACCATATTAAATTATGAACTCGGAATATATATAGTATGAAAGTAAAATGGCAAAATTCAAAAATGCTAAAGGTGCATAGCTACAGTAGGTAGACTTCCCCCTGATCCACAGTATTTTAGATCTAAACTAAACTGTCTCTCGTCTATATAGTGAGGTGCTAGTGCTGGTCATGTGGCGTCTTCAATGCTCTCTCTCTCTCTCTTTTCTGAAGAGAGTAAATGATGGTGGGAAATTCAGAGGATGTGATTAATTGGTATTCAGGGGGAGTAACTATTCTCACTCTGCTGATCAGAGGGCCAGTGAGGCATGACAAGCATACACTATCTCATACTTCTCATTAGGCCATGGCTGGGGCTTCGTGGTGCTGGGGCTTCGTGGTGCTGGGGCTTCGTGGTGTTGGGGATTCGTGGTGATGAGACTTCGTAGTGCTGGGGGTCATGGTGCTGGGTTTTCGTGBTGCTGGGACTTCGTGGTGCAGGGACTTCGTGGTGCTGAGGCTTCATGGTGCTGGGGCTTTGTGGTCCTGGGGTTTCATGGTGCTGGAGTTTCATGGTGCTGGGGCTTCGTTGTGCTGGGGCTCGTGGTGCTGGGGTTTCGTGGTTATTTGGTTTCGTGGTGCTGGGAATTCGTGATGCTGGGACTTCATGATGCTGGAGGGTCGTGGTGCTGGGTATGGGGCCAGCTAGAAACATTATGCTCTGCCTGACAGAGTCCCAAAGAACTTTAGCAGGATACAGACATACAAATCAAACAATGCACCAAAGCAGTTTTTATTCAAAGTCTGAATTGTAAATCAAGGTAATTAAAAGCCAGACAGATTTTGAACTAGACAGAAATATGAGGGGATAATTATACTGAATGCAGAAAATCAATGAAGAACTTTTCCCAAAAAGATTAATAGGATTATGATTCTGGAAGCCTGCCGTCTTCACTTTCAAAATGAAAGTTTCATTTATTGCCAGCCTATAATGGCATCAAAAGCTATCAGAACTAAAATTTCACGACTTCTGTAAACTAATTAAAAGATAAACAAAATGTATCTGGCAATTTAAACGTTAGGAGATACTTGTTTGTGTTTAGAACAAACAAACAAACAAACAAAGGACTGATTATTTTCTGTTCTGTTTCATTTGTTAACATTTTTCGGTCACAGCTCCAGTGTTCCTAGCACTTGGACAAGTGAGTCACAGCGGGGCATAGACAAGAGCAGTGCCCTCCCCCTTTCTAAAGTACAAGTCCACTTCCAGGAAATTAGAGAGCTTGGCAAAGGCTGGGCAGCGCAGCAGAGCAGCACAGTACTTGTTGGGAAATAGATGGAGTGATCATTCTAAGGCCTAATTATGGGGAACCATCACCAAGCTGCCCTCACAGAGAGGGGAAATGACCTCACATCGAGGGGAAATCACCTCTCCAATGTAAGGAGAACACCAGCTCATAATAAGGGAATTTAGATGGGCTTCGTCTCAAATGGCACCCTAATCCCTGTAAAGTGCATTACTATTTCCTATATAGTGTACTGCCATGTGGGCCCTGGTCAAAAGTAAAGCACAATATAGGGGATAGGGTGTCATTTGGGAAGCAACCTTGGAGCTTCTCTCAGAGCCCTGACTAATATCTGAAGGAAGATGAGGGGCGTGGGGGCATTATGTCATTACCTCTAAATAGGTGGTTGGCTTGGATGACTCTTTAAAAAAACTAGAGGAGACTATGGTTAGGACTGATTGTACAGAGCTGACTTTGAAGGATGGAATTGACGATATGCAATCAGACATGACAACCTGGGTTTCTGATGGTTGAGATTGCTGTGTAATCTTATGTGAACAGGAGTCTATTAGGTGGTGTGGTCATAGGAAAAGTACAGCACCTACAGCCTAATGACTGAGCCCTCGGAAAGTGCATGGCTTTTGTCTCTCCAATATTAACATATTTTGGGTCGGGTGGACAAAAATGTGGCGAGAAAAGGGTGGGAATGCATTCGTTTGAACACAACCCCCTAATATATGCCCAATTTCCAGCCATATGTATTCCTCAGCCAAGCATGGGAGGTGTTATTCACAGCAAGTGACTGTTAATAATGTGCAGAACAATTATGTCACAGTGTTTGGCCTCCCGTGTGAGAAAGCCAGGCGAGTTAGCTCGAGCAAGAGCCCTCCCCCATAGCGATACAGTATGCAAATGGGAACTGCCTGAGTATGAGAACCAAATAGTGTGAAGAGGAGCAGAGCACAGCTATTGTCTGACTGTGTGACTGTGTGTTACTGTGTGTTCTGGAGGCGAAAGGCATCTGTAAAATACATGAATTTAGAGAAGGGGGGTTAATGTGGATGTGAATTAGAGCAACATTCCATTGGAAACGAAGGAGGAGAGTCGTGGTCGTGCTCGTTGTTGGAACTGCACAGAAAATATTTGAAGCTACTAAAGTTATAGTATGTAGACCATTTATCTCAGTGGGAATAAGGAATGTAGGAAATGGGGAACCATATAACAAGTTGTTGGGTGGCAAACGACTGTAAAACATCATGAGAACCGAAATGAGAATTGTAAACGTCAGATTCATTTAGCGTGGGAAACTCATCCCGTGATCTTTTGAGGTTGGCCTTTTTTCTAGCTGGGTCACTCAGACAGATGCTGATGCACATCAACGACGAGAATTCTACTTTCACACAAAAAACAAAAAAAAAGATGTTATCAGTAAGAAGATTCCAAGAAAATCGAGTGCTAATGAAATGGAAGTAGGCTTAATGTTTAACGTGTAGACTTTTTTTTTTTACCCCCCCTCGTTATCCTTCCAAGCATACATGTTATTTACATGGCAGCATTGGAGGCATGTGGAGATTGTAAAATGTGTGACAGGGTCAAAGTATCCCAATGCCCCATAAATTATGCACAGAGTGCCCATGTTTAATCACATGAAGCATAACATGAGCAAACGAACGCCACCTGACCTTCTGATAATTGAAATGCAAATAACCTGTTGCTTTTTGCCATACTGATTCAATCTGACACCACGTCTGGATTGTGCTGGACGTTGCCTCTTGCTCGCTGCCTCTTGGCAAGACAGACGCCTGTCAGCCCACAGAACATAAACTTGGCCTAGACACCCCTGGCATGCTCCAGGCAATACACTGGGTAGGGCATACACAGGCCATACATTGATAGGCCTAATGGTGGTCTTTGATCCAGAATAATAAATAACCTACATAGGTAAACATGTTACTGTAGCCACTTTGCTAAACTGTTGTCAAGCCGATGTTCAATACTGTATGTTAAGAAAGTTATGTAGATCTATCAGAAAAGTGGATAATCTTAATTTAAGACGATAATAATCTAGTAATGTGGTCTATATAATCTCTTTAGAATTCTACACAGTAACTGCTAAGAACACATTGATTTGGCTTACATAACCCACAGCCATATGTTTATATAGTGTGGCTCTGACATAACCAATAGAAGGACAAAAAATAATATTAATTTATATGCCTTTTCTCTACTTCCACCCACCTGGTCTGTCTGGTGGTTCCATATGCATTTCTAAGAGAAATGTCCCTGTACGGTATACACAAATAGCCTCTATTCTTAATGTTTTGATTCGCTCCGAGKGCAGTGCAGTACTACAGTACTAAAAGGTTGTTTAATTCCAAGAAAGTAGCTCTGCCATTAGCCTCAATGTCAAGCCCGGGTTATGAAACATTTGAACATTCCAAAGTGCTGTTTCTAAAACATTAAGCATTAGCCTGTGAGAAACGCTGTCTTGTGCCAAAGTCATTTATATTTCACTACAGAAACCCCCKAAAACTTGGGGGCTGGATGGTGGAAAAAAGAACAATAGCTCTGATAATTGGAGGAGAGGTTTTCCCCCCAAATAGTACTCTACTAATCTCCGAAACACATCATGTCAGATGAAAATGGAGGGTGTATGTTCTGTCTCTCTTCTCCCTCCCTCGACTGAGTGGTATGCCAATGAAGCCTTAGGATGACCCTTCTCTATGCATTACCAACTCGTTTTTGTCTCTCATACCTTTATGTGGATGTCTTTGGAAGGTGCACAGTGATATGTGTTTAAATTGTACCCATTAAATGCCAACAGAACCAAGTTACTTTTGTATGTCTTTGCATTTACAGCCATACTGTGGGGTGTATGGGTTAAGTTCTGTTACTTGAAAATATCTAACTATTTAAACTTATTTTTACTTTCTCTGATTAACAATCACCTGATGCATGTCCTTAGTGCTTTAATATTTGAGTGAATAATTAATTAGTTTGACCATAAGGGTCTCCTCCAAGTCTGTGTATATTCAGAAATTAATTTGTTGAGAGGAAAGGAGAGACAGATTTATATTCTGTGTAAGTATTTTACTTTCCAAAAGCATGTGCTCATTTGCGGAAGAGGATAAAATGAAATGCAAATATCAAATGGAGTTAATACCAGCCGTAATACACCTGAAGGTAATTACTTTATATCGAAAATGAAATAGACCAAATACAGGTTTATCTCAAATCTAAAATACAAAAATTACTTGAATAATAATACTTGTTGAATAATACATGTTTTATCTGTATCCTGTCGCGATTATGTTCCCTGGACATTGAAACATCTGTGAATTACTGTGAATTAATTGATTCATACTGTAGTATACCTATGAGGAAGAGTAAAGGGGGGGCAGCACCCAACCCTGTGGAACTCCTATGTTTATTGTGAAGCTGTAGGTCAGGTGTCCATGCAACATGGTCTCATTGTCAAAATAGTGACATTTAACCATTGCAGTTCTACTGTATGTCATCAATGTGCATGCATTAGCTTTATGTCACCAATGCTTTGCAGGATGGTTGTATGTCCAATTTAGTACCTATTTTCATATTTCCCATTATCAATGCAACTGGTACTCTTACTAGCAGACAGTAGTTCATCCTTTCTGTGGCGATAAAAGCAGAACATCAGTGGCGYGGACAGAAGGGGAAACTAATCCAACCTGAGCATTGTGAACTCTTCGTTTGGCACATTTGTCAAAGCTTTGGCAAAATTGAATGGATGACACTGTAAGTACAAAGTAAAAACATTCATAAAGTGTGAAATTAGAATACACATGGTTAAGACTCTCTCTCCCACCATCTCTCTATCGCTCGCCATCTCTCCCTTCCTCCGCTGGGCATAGCAAACGGAGAGGAGGCAGTTGTCATGGTGATTAATGCAAATGTGTGGAGCTCACCTGGAGAAAGGCTAGGAAGGGTTTTTCAGAAAGCATCAGTCCTTGACACAAACTAATAAGGGTCTGTGTTCTTTCCAGGTGTCGGGCTACTCTTTCAGAGATTGAAAATCATACTGGCTTTCATAAGAGCTTGGTATCCCCCTGGATATGTGAATACAATCCATGCAGTTCTGATTGTTGGAGTGGGGGCATTTGAATGGAGGGAACATTTCCCTATATGTCTCACAATGTCCACTGAAGAGGTAAAAAAATAACGTAACTTTCCGAAGGGAATATAGAGCGTATGGATTTCATACGCTCTAGAGCGTTATGGATTTCATAAATTGCACATGTACAATTTAATTTCACATTTGAAATCATGTGAAACCATGTGGTTTTGGAACACTCCACATGTGATGATATTTCACATGAAGTTTCACATGTGGATTTTCACATCTGATCACATAACCTTTCACATGTGAAATCATGTGGAACCATGTAGCTTTGGAACACTTAACATGATGATAGTGTTCCAAAGTTTCAAATGTGGATATTTTTCTAATTAGATTCCACACGTGATGCCCTGCAAACAAAAATATGTCATTAGGATATCCCTGGAACATCACATGGTCAACTTACATATTTGACAAACATGATTACTTGTTTATGTATACAGTAATTATAATTCAACAGGTCCTCACCTGGGATTTGAACTCACAACCTCTTGGTGCACAACAGTCCAACCTTCCTGCTACGCCACCATGTCTGTAGCTGGGTATGTGAATGCATCAGGTAGTCATCCACATTAAATGGTTGGATGGAAACGTGATTTAATTGATAACTGATTTCACCTGTATTCCTACACTTTCGACTTCAAAGTAATTCTCAGATTTGTAAAGAACACGCTCAAGAAAAACGATTATATTTATCATAGTGATTCAGGAGTAACATTAAAGCAGAATAATTTGCCTCACCAACATTAYACAACGACACAGAAAACACACAAATTGCCAAAATAAGTAAATTAAATCAATGATGAGAGAATAGACAGATTAACTGATAACTATAATATAAATGCAACATTCAACAATTTCAAAGATTTTACTGAGCTTCAGTTTATAACACTTTGTATTCAGGACATTAAGTTAATTTCMTTGCCACATTTCTATTTTAAATCGGTACAGGCTTCCTTCTTTTCACTCTGTCAATTATGTATTGTGGAGTAACTATAATGTTGTTGATCCATTCTCAGTTTTKTCCTATCACAGCCATTAAACTGTAACTGTTTTAAACTCACCATTGGCCTCATGGTGAAATCCCTGAGTGGTTTCCTTCCACTCCAGGAACTGAGTAAGGAAGGACACCTGTATCTTTGTAGTGCCTGGGTGTATTGATACACCATCCAAAGTGTAATTAATAACTTCACCATGCTCAAAGGGATATTCAATGTCTGCTTTATATAATTGGTTTACCCATCTACCAATACGTGCCCTTCTTTGCGAAGCATTGGAAAACTTCCCTGGTCTTTGTGGTTGAATCTGTGTTTGAAATTCACTGCTCGACTGAGGGACCTTAAAGATAATTGTATGTGTTGGGTACAGGGATGAAGTAGTCATTCAAAAATCATGTTAAACACTATTATAGCAGACAGAGTGAGTCCATGCAACTTATTATGTMACTTATTAAGCACATAAAATGACTCCTGAACTTATTTAGGCTTGCCATAACAAAGGGGTTGAAAACATATTGACTCAAGACATTTCAGCTTCTATTTTTTATTAAATTGTAAAAATGGGTAAAAACATAATTCCACTTTGACATTATGGGGTATTTATGTGTAGGTCAGCAACATTAAAAAAATAATAATTTAAATTCAGGCTGCCTTCAGAAAGTATMCACACACTTTCTGAAGGCACTGTACCTTAAAACCCCCATATCATTATATTTACTTCCCTTCCAAAAAAAACACACGTGAAATGTGCATTTTCACATGTGAAAGCTGTTTTCGCATGTTGAGCTGAAACTTTCACATGAAAGGAAAAGAGACACGTGAGGTCTGTTTTTCACATGTGAAACCATGTATTGCATTTTGTGTTAATATGTTAAAACCTCTCTTGTGTACGTGAGACGTTAGCGTCCCACCTCTTCAACAGCCAGTGAAACTGCTGGGCGCCAAATTCAAATACAGAAATACTCATTATAAAAATTCAGAAAACAAAACATATTTTACATAGGTTTAAAGATGAACTTCTTGTGAATCCAACCACGGTGTCAGATTTAAAAAATGCTTTACGGCGAAAGCATACCTTARGATTATTTGAGAACATAGCCCAGCAGACAAATCATTACAAACAGTAACCAGCCAAGTAGAAGAGTTACACAAGCCAGAAATAGAGATAAAAWTAATCCRTTACCTTTGATGATCTTCATATGGTTGCACTCAGCKGACATTCATTTACTCAATAAATGTTCKTTTTGTTCGATAAAGTCTCTTTATATCCAAAAACCTCCGTTTTGTTTGCGCGTTTTCTTCAGTAATCCACAGGCTCAAACGCAGTCAAAACAGGCAGACAAAAAATCTAAATCGTATCCGTAAAGTTCATAGAAACATGTCAAACAATGTTTATATTCAAACCTCAGGTTGTTTTTAGCCTAAATAATCGATAATATTTCAACCGTGTGGTCCCGTGTGGCTCAGTTGGTAGAGCATGGCGCTTGCAACGCCAGGGTTGTGGGTTCATTCCCCACGGGGGGACCAGGATGAATATGTATGAACTTTCCAATTTGTAAGTCGCTCTGGATAAGAGCGTCTGCTAAATGACTTAAATGTAAATGTAACCGGACAATAACGTCGTCAATATAAAAGGTAAACAAGAAAGGCACACTCTCGGTCGTGCGCATGAAAAAGCTCTGTGACACTTTAGGGTCCACTTATTCAGACTACTCTTACTTCCTAATTTTTCAGAATACAAGCCTGAAACAATTTCTAAAGACTGTTGACATCTAGTGGAAGGCCTAGGAACTGCAATTTGAGTCCTAAGTCAATGGATACTGTAATGGCATTGAATAGAAAACTACAACCCCCCCCCCCCCCCCCCCCCCAACAACAAAACTTCCCGTATGGATTTTTCTCAGGTTTTGGCCTGCCAAATCAGTTCTGTTAGTTATACTCACAGACACTCTTTTTACAGTTTTGGAAACTTTTGAATGTTTTCTATCCAAATCTACCAGTTATATGCATATCATATCGTCTAGGCCCGAGAAGCAGGCAGTTTCATTTGGGCATGCTTTTCATCCAAAATTCCAGATGCTGCCCCCTACCCTAAAGAAGTTTTAACTCTTCTTTTCACGGGAGGAAAATAACATGTTTTCCCCTCACGTGAAATGTGCAGTTCCCATGTGAAAATCTAACTCATGTGGATTTGCATTTTCACATTTCAAAACAGTGTAATTTCATGGTATCACTTGTTGAAATTTTGCATCCCCATTTATTTGAACTAGCGTACTATAGGCTTACATGAACACAGTGCTCCTCGGCCRCCCCAGTCAGGACTTGTATGGATGATGTCACCCTGACTGGCTACACTTTGCATAGAGCTCAGACATGCTCTTGCCATGCTCACTCGCTCACCCAGAGTTCCGTGACAAGGTCACGCCCTATGACATCACCCTGGTGAGTTCTGCTAGCAACCCCCCGCTGGCTCTTACAAAAGAATACATCACCCTCAAATCTCTGACGTAACACTTCCCGCTCCTCTCTTTCTTAGTTCCAAATGAGTTCTCTCTAAGGGATGGCTACATTTTCACTAAAAGAAATCAGAGCCTTTATAGTTTTGTCGTGACTGAAATTAATCTGAGTTAAAAGGGAAAAGCGTTATAGTGAGATAGAGCTCATCCTGGCATTTCTGGGCTAAAACGCCTCTAATCCTCCTTTGTGGACGACGACMTCCTCAGATCCCTTTTCTCTCAAACAACTAATTGCAACGTGGTAATTAGCTGAGGAATCCAATTTAGGGGGAATCGTTGTTAGGTAAATATGCATTATTTAAGGATGGGCAAATCGTATCCTTATCTAAGTTCTGCTGCTGACGATGATAAGGATGATGATGATGATGATCAAATAGCAGTAACGGGGGTCAATGACCTCTGATTTCAGCTGTGGCCGTTTCCATCCGACCTACCTAAGTCATAATAGAACCCATTAGCAAGGAGAGAGAGAGAAATCCCTGACACCAGCACTTTCCAAGCAAAGCCTGCATGGTGTGATGATGACTTGCAGTCTGGCTGGCTGAATGAACAGGGCTCAGGGCTTGATAACCTCCTCTTCCCTTATTATTTCCCCTCATTTAACTCGCTGTGCTGCTTCCACACTGCACTCAAACGTTTTCTGAAACATTTATTGCATTCAGTCAGGCAAAGCAGTGTCTGGTGGATAGACATGGGTTTCTAATTTTAAACAGTTTTGTATTCATTTCTTTCTCTCTTTCTCTCTCCCTTGCTCTCACTCTATCAAAATTTGGAAGAAGAAATACGAGTTTAAAAAAAAATCTTTGCAATTGTGCTGTGCAACTGTGACGGTTTAGAATGGATAGCATGTCTTCTTCTTCTTTGTAATGATGTGAAAGMGCACGACCCCAGAATCTTGAATGTATTTCCTGGTACATTAAGGTTGAGATATGATTTATTTAAATTGATGTATTGATGTCTGATAATCCAGGGTCTTGAGGGGGTTTCAAGACAAATATGACATGTGAAATCAAAGGCACTGCTTCCTTTTATAGGGGACATAAGGTTTATAGGGGACGTAACGTCGCTTATCATCACACAGGTCTATCATCAGGGGATCACAACAAGTGTCATAGCTCCATGGAACAGAGATACTGAAGTTATATCCCATTCCATTTTATTCTATTCTACTTTTAAAATMACACTTCTTCTCCCTCAATGTTGTTGAAGAATGTCATGGCCATTTCATACCTTTACATGGCTCCTCGGGGAAACTTTGCTTTCAAGGCAATCATTTCAGAGTCATATAATCTCTCTACGTGAGCCTAGTCTACATAGTCTTCATACAATCACCGGTCCATCAGAGAAATATTACAGTACATAGCAGCTTGTCTTGCACCTCATCTATACCTTAAGCAAGGCACCGACTCTTCATGCTTTTGATAATGTTTAACAAGTTGGATATCAAGTGGCAACTCTGGGAGATGAAGAGCTTCATATCAGCATTGAAGGCAGCAATAACATTCCTCTTCCTCCCCTCCACATCCTGCGGTTGGGAGGGTCTCTACAGTGAGCTTAATTACCAACTGAAGGGCTGAACTTCAATTTAAAACCAGAGGGTTTTTTATTGGGAATCAGAGAGATGCAGACGTTTTCCCATTCTCCCACTGCAACCAAGGGAATAGGGAAAGGAAGGAAGGAAGTAACATTCTGTTTTTTTTTCACTTACATTTTTGTGTGTGTTAGTTACTAATGGTTTATCAACTGCAATGCATCTTACCGTTATTAGTGTCAAGTTAGAGTAATTATCTAACAAGTGTATAAAAGCATCATGCTAATAAATGCTAAAGGCAATCAGAGATGGAGATCAATTATTTATACTGCTTTGATGAGAGCAAAGCTGCTGTAGCCCTCAGAACTAGCGGTGCAGAAAGAAGTGCACTACTCAAGAAACCTGAACTTTTTCAAGATGTTAGGGAAATGAGGAACGCAGCCCAAACCTTGATGGCAAAACAAGACTGAGTAAACAGAACTCGATAGGTAGGTCAGGTTTCCAGTGGCATGCATGAATGGATGCCAAGGGAAGCCAGGCTTCCCCCAAAAATGTAAAAAGAAAAAAAGAAAACAAATTATATTTAGTCTCTCTGTGTTTCATAATTTTCCTTCAATTTACCGGAGAAATCACCCTCAGCTATCATTTGGCCTCCCTGGATAAAAGAGTATTAAAAAATTGCCAATCAGCATTGAGCTAAACTGAGGGAGCTCAACTGTGAATGGTCCTGGATCACCAAAGAAAGTGTCAAGTTTGGATTTGGCGTCACTKCTATTAACTCGCATTGATAGCATATGTCATTGAAAGAAACAACTTGAATTGTTGCATCTCATTGTGTTGTTGTCCTCCGGTGGCTAGTTAGCTAGCTAAAATTGACCCTTTCCTAAATAAACCATGGATGGAGATAAGGATTTGGACTTGTGGTTTTACTTAATTCTCCGTACTGGCCAATGATGATAACGGTGATTCTAATCCAACCATTAATGGAAGTTCAATATGTAGCTACAGTAGATGTAGAAGGCTAATGTTAACTAGCTAATGTTGCCCATGAAAGGAAGTTAGGCTAGCAAGCAAGAATTTTAGCCAGGTAGCCTAGGATAACAAAAAATTTAAACATGTACTATATGACAGAGTGATAGACCATTTCATTAACATGAAACAGAGGAAGATGGCATTGGTGTTTCTCTACAAGTAGGGTGAGTCAATATGTTGTTTCTACTTGCACGAACGCACACACACACAGAAATCAGAACCATGGACWGCCACATATTTAGCTTACGTTGATTGGAATAAATTGTTTTTGGTACCTTTTAGTTGTCACTGTATTAGACTAAGCATAGGTGATTTGATGCTGCCGAAATGTTGAAGTTGAAATGGTGCTGAAATAGTTCAGTTAGGATCACCACTAGATTTTAAGAATGTGAAATGTCAGAATGATAGTACAGAGAATGATTTATTTCAGCTTTTCACATTCCCAGTGGGTCAGAAGTTTACATACACTCAATTAGTACCTCGTAGCATCACCTTTAAATTGTTTAACTTGGGTCAAACGTTTCAGGTAGCCTTCCACAACCTTCCCACAATAAGTTGGGTGAATTTTGGCCCATTCCTCCTGACAGAGCTGGTGTAACTGAGTCAGGTGTGTAGTCCTCCTTGCTCGCACACACTTTTTCAGTTCTGCATACACATTTTCTATAGGATATTGAGGTCAGGGCTTTGTGATGGCCACTCCAATACCTTGACTTTGTTGTCCTTAAGCCATTATGCCACAACTTTGGACGTATGCTTGGGGTCATTGTACATTTGGAAGACCCATTTGTGACCAAGCTTTAACAACCTGACTGATGTCTTGAGATGTTGCTTCAATATATCCACATGATTTTCCTGCCTCATGATGCCACCTATTTTGTGAAGTGCACCAGTCCCTCCTGCAGCAAAGCACCCCCACAACATGATGCTGCCACCCCCGTGCTTCACGGTTGGGATGGTGTTCTTCGGCTTGCAAGCATCCCCCTTTTTCCTCCAAACATAATGATGGTCATTATGGCCAAACAGTTCTATTTTTGTTTCATCAGACCAGAGACCATTTCTCCAAAAAGTACAATCTTTGTCCCCGTGTGCAGTTGCAAACCGTAGTCTGGCTTTTTTATGGCGGTTTTGGAGCAGTGACTTCTTCCTTGCTGAGCGGCCTTTCAGGTTATGTCGATATAGGACTCGTTTTACTGTGGATATAGATACTTTTGTATCTTTTTCCCCCAGCATCTTCACAAGGTCCTTTGCTGTTGTTCTGGGATTGATTTGCACTTTTCGCACCAAAGTACGTTAATCTCTAGGAGACAGAACGAGTCTCCTTCCTGAGCGGTATGATGGCTGCTTGGTCCCATGGTGTTTACACTTGCGTACTATTGTTTGTACAGATGAACYTGGTACCTTCAGGCGTTTGGAAATTGCTCCCAAGGATGAACCAGACTTGTGGTCTACAATTATTTTTCTAAGGTCTTGGCTGATTTATTTTGATTTTCCTATGATGTCAAGCAGAGGCACTGAGTTTGAAGGTAGGCCTTGAAATACATCCACAGGTACACCTCCAATTGACTCAAATTATGTCAATCAGAACCATCTAAAGCCATGACATCATTTTCTGGAATGTTCCAAGCTGTTTAAAGGCACAGTGAACTTAGTGTACGTAAACTTCTGACCCACTYGAATTGTGATACAGTGAATTATAAGTGAAATAATCTGTCTGTAAACAATTGTTGGAAAAATGACTTGTGTCATGCACAAAGTAGACGTCCTAACCGACTTGCCAAAACTATAGTTTGTTAACAAGAAATTTGTGGAGTGGTTAAAATACGAGTTTTAATGACTCCAACCTAAGTGTATGTAAACTTCCGACTTCAATCGTAACTGTTAGTTACATGCAGTATGCCTTGAGGACTCCACCGGACAGAGGTTGCTCTCCAGTTTGTGATGAAGCAAATGTGTGGTTGAATTTATTCTGCCACACATTTTTCTCGGCCTTTAGGCCTCTATATCACAGTCACAAGGCATATGAACTAACAGATTATAGAGCAAACACAATRATCACACAGGTTGGATTTTTTCTGGCTTTTCCCAGTGATTTTACCCACACACCACTACTGCAGGTTTCTGTTTCCCAACCGGTTCTCCAAGGTATCCATTTTCTCCTTTTTAGTGAGATATTTTCAGTCTGGTATTTACCACCCCAAGGAGGGAGGGTGCTGGGAGCTATTGGATGAATAACAAGAAACCTACTTTTAGGTAAACATAGTGGATGGCAAAAGTCCTAGAAAATAAGTTAACCAGCTCTTCAATTCTCCTTTAACACACTCCTTTACTAACTCCTGGCTAGGAGTTGTATCCAAAAGGAGAAAAGTATTATGCTTGACAAAGCTCTTCAGCTCTTGCACATACACATGTTGAGAGTATTAGGGATACCAGTTATACCTAAACCTTGAGGAATAGTTTAATTGTGGAGCCTATTATGGTGATTATGCATAGAAAATAATGAATGTGCAGCATAAGATTAGTATCAGAGCAAATGGGAAAGGATTTTGTTGCCTTCAATTTCTCCCCTACACCAATCTAGCTGTCCTGATCACGAGTATGTTGACTATATGTTCCCTTTCTAATTTTATTGGCCATTTGGAATACAATCTCAAAACTATAAACCTAATGACAACTTTGTTATGTGATGTATAAATGCTGACTGGATGGGCTAGTTCTACAAGCCTGGTCCTATACTGTTGCAGTAGCCAACTCTATGACATGACAGCTGTTAGAGAATGGCACTTTCAACACCAAGGTTGTGGGTTCGATTTCCACGGAGGACCAGTTTGAAAAATGTATGCACTTGCTACGCTCTAAGTCGCTCTGGATAAGATTACTTAAGATGTAAGAGTTGGCTACAGCAGATGGGACCAAGCTAGTTCCACTGGCTTCCATTTGAAAACTGACCCAGAGTTATTTCCAGACACAGACTAAAAGGAATGTTCAATGGAGATTATCCATCGACAGAGTTTCTTAATAGAAGACTAGGTTAAATCTATGTCTGGGAAACCGGCCCTCTGACTACATAAACCGATCTGCAGCCCTGAAAATATGAACTATGTAATAAAGTGAGAAGATTTAAAAAATGAAACAAAGCATAAGTCTGATAAGATTCTTATTATTCCAATAAAAAATACATTCATACAGAAATATAACAATTTTGCAAAACAATTTCAAATAAAATGTCATAAAGCAAAAAACAAACAATCTTACAAAATGAATATTTTTTTCTCTTTTTTTTTTTTTTTCTTTGACAAAGATTCTGTAAAGAACAAGGGGCGCTGTGTGTGGAAGGGAAAGAGAGAATCAGAGTGCGTCCCAAGTGACATGCTATTCCCTATATAATGCATTAATTTTGAACAAAGCCCTATGGTCCCTGTTCTGAAGTAGTACTCTAATAGGGAATAGGGTGCCATTTGGGATGCAGACAGCAATGGGAAACTGTAGGTTAAGATGCAAGCAAACATGAGGCTTAATTAAGGCTCGATTATCACCTGAAAGATATTGGCTGCTGTTCTGTTACAAAGACAGAAAGTCATTGTTCTATTTCTTTGCCACAAAAGCCTTGCTGTTGCTGGCGGTGTAATTTTATTGCAGCAGGCCGTTTCAAGTTGTACTCATCCTCCCTCTTACAACAATCTGATCTAAAATCCATGTTGTGGCCCTGCTACACTGATCTTGCTGCAATGTCAAATTCCTTTCCACCCACAAAGCATGGCATGTCCCTGATACTGAATAAAATAAGTCTATGTACTTTGTTATATTTCAATGTTAATCTCACCAATCCTTGAGTCTAGACTTTTTTTAAATGACAAATATAACACAATAAGCTATCCTTTAACATTATTTTGGTCCCTTACCCTGCAAAAATGTCCTGAAGTCTTCAAATTATTTCAAGTGTGTACATAAACAATGAATCAGCTTCAAATGGGGAGGGGGGGATAGATATTTTTTCTCTCTCTCTCTTCAGAATCCTGTTCACGTTGGTTTTGATAATAATGTAGCTGCCTGGACCAAAACAACGAATGCGGCTGCCCAGACGGGTCAATAGCAAACTCCCAGAGTCAGCAGTCCGTAATAAATTCTATGCCAGCAAAGCCTTTAGCAATTTATTACAGAGATGCAGTACAAGGCAAGGGCTGTCCAACTGGAGCTTGTTAATTACAATAAATCTTTAGGGTTTTTCCTCAGCTTTGGTTGCAGGGGGGATATTGCCCTACAGTGAGTCTGGGCCCCCGAGTTCTCTACAAACCCAATGTTAGGGCATTGTTGAAAGCAGCTGCATCACCATCACATTCCCTTCAAGTCAGCCTTGTCTTTATGCAAACCACAAGTTCATGTCCTAGACTGCATCTGAAATGGCACCCTATTCCCTTTATGATGCACTACTTTTGACCAGGGCCCTATGGACCCTTTTGACCAGGGCCCTATGGACCCAAAAGTAGTGACCTAAAGAGGGAATAGGGTGACAGCCCAGATCTAGTCCTATCGTCTCATCAGGTTTTTTTGTACCTTTGAGCAACATTTTCACTTGATACCAAATGTGTATAACTACGTAGATACAGTACATACACAGTGGTAGTAAATTGGGCTAGTAATATATTGTTATAAGTGCTCTCTAAATGATGACTTGAAGTTATTTTACACAAGTATTGGTTTGAATCGACTGAATGTACTATATAGATCATCAGGGTGCTATGCAATATAACCTAACAAGGGAGGATCTGTACTGTACATGCTATAAACACAAAACACTATTCACAATCTACATAGGGCTAATAGACCTAGCAGTCTCTGAAAACAAGGAAAGGTGCAAGTAAGTTCATGTGAAATTGAGCCTTAATAAAGCTTTTCAATCACCCATACAACAATGTGACCCCCCGCCCCTCTCCAAGGAGTAGTCATCCATCCCACAAGGATAGGTCACTTGCATAAGGCACCATTAAGGTCGTCAACAGTGCATTACCAGGTAGAAAAGAAGATAGAATATACAAAATCAAATCCGATAGTCCTCAAGGCATCGATGAGTGAAAGAAAAAAAATAGCTTAATGAATGAATGATTCAGTTGCTAAGTAAGCAGTCGTGGTTTCTCAAACCAAAAAGAGAGAAAGAGAAGTACTGAAGTAATAAAATAAAAAATAAATCATCAAGGCTTTATGTACAATATTGTAACATTTAACCGTTTGTATTTAGCTGCGCCTTTATTGGAATCTATTTGCAGTCCTGATTACAGAATAACAGGAAGAGAGAACAAACCCTAGAACCATGCAACACCTGTCTATGATACTGAAGTTATAGTATAGTTGTGTTATACCTCTAAGCACACAGCTTATACAATGGACTAAAAATTTGCTTTGTAACTTGTAAAAAAACAAGCTACGTAACACATTGCACATTTAGTAGCTGCACCAAACACCAAAAAAAGCTCCTCTCACTCAGGACTCACATTGTGGAGTTTCTGCCCTGGCCTGGGTTGCTGAATGGGGGGGAACAAAACATCACCCCCSCATACCACTCTACACCACAACCCCTCAAGGCTTCTGGCGAGAAACCCCAATCTTCACTCAGTCTCACTGCTGCTTGACAGTCAGGCAGGCAGTCACGTTCTCACAACTACAAGAAAAGAAAACTTGCTCCCTGACACCATTCAGTCCACAGCAACACTGGTACCAGACCGCCTTTGCTACCCCCTCTTTGCACACAGGCCAGTCAACCAAGTCAGACATTCGCAGTGCACACATGCTTACCTCAGACAACCGTTTTTGTAAAGCAGTACCAGTGTATCAGTCGTCCAGGAGACAGTTGCTTCACCTCAAAAACATCATGCACCAACCACACATTCAACTCATTCATTCGTAAATTATTTTTTTGTCTTTGTTTTAGTTTTTTTTTTTTGTCTTTTTCTTTCAAGTCCCTCAATTCAATTGGCTGCTTCCTTCTGTCTGTACATGATTTTGTCCTCTGTTGTTGTGGTTTTTGGACAGGCAACCTTCAGAGCGCCTTCCTTCTCCAAGGAGTCCATCCATCCCGGAGGCACTGGGTATGGTGCAAAATGGCATACTTTGGCTAGAACACGCTCCCCTAGCTCGCTCCTCTCAAGGGCAGTTCAACCATGAGGCTGGTTAGGAGACGACATTTCCTTTTGCTGCGTTTGTTAGTTTCACTAAACGGCTAACATCGCTCCGCTCCGACCTGCTCAGAGGTGTCTTTTCATGTGGAGGGCAAGGTGATCGGACCTGGAGAAACACCTTGAGAGAAAGAGAGAAGGAAAGTGTGAACAGGAGTGTACCTAAAAAGTAGTAGTAGTAGCAGCACTACTACAAAAACCAACAAGTGTGTCAAGGATACAAGTACAGATTCCAATTGAACATAAAAACAGCCTGGCAATATAATTACATATTTTAAGAATGTCATTATGCATGACTAACCATTTTCATTATGCACTTGTTAACAATGCAATGCTATTCACATCACTGAATGAACAGACATCGTTACAACTCTAGTAAAACAATCATTATTTTCTAACACTTGATTAAATGGTATCAAGAGGGATTGGGTAAACACTCAGGTGCATGTGGTCTCTATTGTAGATAGCAGAGTGATGGAGCTTACCGGTCACAGTGACTGCATTTAAATGGCTTGGCCCCAGTGTGCTTCCTGAAYTGTCTGGTTAGCTCATCACTCCGTGCAAATCGCCACTCACAGCCCTCCCATGAACACCTGTATGGTTTCTCACCTATGAAATAAACAAGAGAAAAACATTAATATTGTGAAATGTATGTAATATTGCACAATACATTTTTAACCTCCAGTCAATGTGAAAAAAAATTGCTGTGTGCTAAGCTAAAGTCTTTTGTATATTGTGAGCTTTCTTCTGGTCAATGACCTTTGGTAGTAAAGAGAAAGGAAATGACCAGATGAGATGATGCAGCGGTAGTCACTTGACAGCTATACAACTTTACTCAATGACACTTGGTCTAAATTCAAATGAACTGGTTACACTTCGCTAACACAACGCAAAACATGTTTTGGAACGCAGAAAGTCCTTTATACACCGGACGTAATAGCGGTCTTCAAGGGTCAGAGCCCATGGAGAAAACCACACACGTGCAATGTCAAGCTGCTAATAAAAAAACAAGGGACGGTCAAACGACCATACAGGCCCCCACTCAACAGCCTCCCTTTCCCATGGTGAAACAATCCGTTTTGAAGAGCCATGGCTAATGTTTGCATCCCAAATGACACCCTAGTCCCTATACAGTGCACTACTAGCCATACTATGGCTCTGGTCAAAGTAGTGCACTATAAAGGGAATGGGGCACCATTTGGGATGCAACCCAAGTCCCTTGTATTCCCATGTGCACTGGGACTGCATCCCTCAGTATGAATGCCTCCCCTCCCCCACAGCATTCAGACACATTCCAGATAGATTAGGTCACAGTTTAGGTATCCAGTCATGTACGGCTAATAGTCTGAGAGTGAGTGCACTGTGTGGCACTCTCTCTGTGGCTGCATGAGGACACGCAATGAACTGGTTTTGGCTCTTTAAATTACATTACACAACTAGCTAACCAGACAGACAATACCATTTGGTTAAATAAAGAATGGCAGTCAAATAAGACATTGCTTTTGTGTAACAGTGAGGAAGTAAGGAAACTTAGTACCATCACTGTCACTTCCGCCAACAGGGTTTGTATTTTGCCCCAAGGTTATGCAATGCAGAGGCCTGGGGTGTGATAGCATAGGGAAATGTCTGCTTTCTCACCTGTATGAGTGCGTTGGTGTGCTTTTAAGTGGGAACTCTTTGTGTAAACCTTGCGGCATCCGTTGAAGTGACACCTGTGCACCCGTCTCCTCCCGTCCGGTGACGCGTCTCCACCAACCAGCCCAGACTTTGCCGAGTTCTTTCCGATGCCGCCTGTCCGGACTTTTACCGGCAAGGTCAATTCTGTGTTTACACTTCCCCAGCCTTGTGAGATGCTGGGTTCCGAGCTGACCTCTGGGGAGGATGGGGGAGTGCTAATGATAGAAGGGCTAAAAGGTCCAGAACCGGCCAGAACCGACCCCAGAGGGTTCAAGGTAAAGCTGTGTGTCGGCGAGAGCTCCACGGAACTGTCTGAAGCTTCGCTGCAGGCGTCAGAGTTTACACTGTTGGTTTCCAAGATCTGGCCATCCTGATTGTCCTCTTCTTTGACCAGAGGGATCTTTGGGTCAGAGTCAATCGCTTTATCACCGCAGGCCAAGATCAGCTTGCTCCAGAGGTCCTGCGGCTCCAACTTGATGTCGGATGTCGCCGAGACATAAGGCTCGCTCTGTAGATACCGCTCCAACTCCAAGCAAGTCTGGTTCAGGAACAAACAAAACAGATGTTTAGAATATATAGAAGAGATCACAGGTGTACTGCATTTCAGGGAGCTACCAGACCACCAACACATGAAGCAGTATCAACCTCATTGATGTTTTATGACAAGCGACTTGTGCAACTTGTTTCCTTTGGCTCACAAGGCAGACCAGCTAAGGTTAGTCTGGGTAAACTACAGCTTCACACTAGTACGAAAACACATTTCAAACAAGAAATGGGCTCTTCTTGACTATCACATGGTTGTGACCAAATTTAAGCTAGCTAGGCTACATGTTTACATACTCAAGTTGAGCAGTCATAAACTACATATCCTAAGCGGTGTGTATGTGTGGAGGAACAGGGACTATATCCATTGTCAGTTCTGTGGTACAATGAATGACTCAGAGCACATTTAGTGTCCTTTTAAGGAAGCCACTGAACTTCCTGCTTCCCCAAACCTCATTCAGTTGCCATAGACTGACTGATACGATGCATTGCATGTAATCACATCCTTCCTACCCCCCAGACCTCAGTTTCTCAATGTTACAATACATTCAGTTTTGTACTATATCTTGAGGATTTTTTTTTTTTAAAGGGTAATCTGTTTGGAGGTATGGCAGCATGTTGGTTTGACAAGAACATTTGGAGAAAAAAAWTTCTGCCCCAGGCAAAGCACATAATGCCCCGTCCACAATCTAAACCAATAATTTCCAGTTGCAATACTATCTTCTCATGCGCACACGAATTCGCACGGAATTGGTCACTGCTGACATTTGATAGTGTGGATATGAGCATACTGAAACCCACTGAACGACATGCAAATTAATGCGATGTGTTTCAGAGGAATATAAACCTTATGGTTAGTTCAAACTATGGTTTTGATAAGTAAAATAACCTTTCCAGTTTTCTTTGGTAAAAATACGTTATATTAAATGTTTATATTTACCACTACCAGTCTCGACAGTATTTCTCTGTGGCTGTGTTGAAAGAGTTAAATATCTCTTATGGCAGCGAGGAAGAAGTTGGCTCCGTGCCCAACTCGCAAATGCCTGAAGGAAACTACTTGGATCGATTTCAATCACGTATGAACTGCAAATATCTTCAGAAAATGACTACAAACGAGGCAGTCCCGTCATGATTAATACGAGGGGTCAGTTATGTTACACTTTATTGGTGTAAATTGTATCCACTTTCAAAATTAAATTGTTGAATTGGCTTCATTCCGGTTAGACTACTTCAACAGATCCGCTTACGAACGAGTTCCGCTCCGCAGCATTTTGAACGACAACAACTCCGTTACTCGAACCAAATCATTGCTTTCAAATTCACTTCCGATATGAAGGCTACTTACAGTAGCATCGCTCAGAAACAAGCCTATAACATCGCTCAGAAATATCACAACACTACTGGAAATGATATTGGTCGCGTCTCATTCATTTCAAGTGAGACTCCCGAGCTGTCAAACACTGGCTCACTGAACTAGACTTGTGCCGTGCTTTGACGGGCAACAATGCTCTACTTCGAATCAGCCATCTGTATAAAACAAGATAAGAAAAGAGCTTGTGCATCTGTTGGTAACCGGTTAAATAACACGTTTAGTCCTCCATTCGGAGGTATCCCTAGAAATACGAACCACGCTTGGTTCTTTTTCGCATACTCTAGCACACGCGCCGAATTTGACACATCCAGCTAGCCACGGAATTCTGCATGTTTGTAGCTTACTGACGCTTCTGCAATGTTACAATTCATGATAATCTACTACAAAACAAAGTTGACACATTGATAATCTACATTTTGTTTTAAAATGAAAACAAATGTATGCATGAGGAACTGTTTGACAAAGTGCTGTAGAATATCGTAACAACGTGTAATAGTAGGATATAATGTATCAATTAATATTCGTTTGCACGTACTTGAACACATGTAGCCTATCGTCATGCCAGGCTAACAGCCTGTCTAATTGGTCACATTATCTTTATTTCAGTTTAATGAAACAGTTCAAATGAACGGATAAAAATGTTACCTGCTGCCAGTAATCCTCCAAGGATGGTAAAGCTGAAAAGTAGCCCGTGTCATGTACAATCTGAAGTTCCTGAAAGATGCTGCACATGGGTAGAACATCCATTTCAAATCCCAAATGTTGGCTAAAGAGCTGCACTGAAATATTTTTCTTTAGAATCAATATAATATTCAAAATATTGGTAAATCTCGAACAGGCAAGTAAGATCCTTGTTTTAATTTCACATGCAACCCTATCTGTAGCTAATGCAAATAGCACGCACTGCAAACAAGCGTTGTTTTGCTTCCCCGTTGGCAGACCACTGCTTACTGGTGATGAAGTTACTCTATTTGCAAACACTGAACTAAATGCGAAGCCCGTACCATGTAAACTTCCTTATTCAAACCTCGCAACCTACCTACCCCCTCGTGACAGCATTACGCTTTTGGAACGTTAACCAATGAACTCGAATCAGCTTGCCCGCGCGCATATGATATCACAACCAACCAATCATAATCGTCTCCTGACATAATTTAGTCCTGTCTCTTTTTTTATTGGTGAATTTGACTCGTAGTTCCTTCACATTCATTGGACAGCTATTTTTAGAAAAGTATATATATGTGTGATGTACTCTATTCAACTGTCAGCGAGTTGCCTCTCTCTGCATATTTCGCCACAGAGAGCGCATCTGAGAAGCAACAATTTTTCCTCTTTGTAAACAGTTTCACTGTGTAGCTCTTTGACAGAGTTTCAACATACAGTACAAGACAAATACTTTTGAAACAGTATGCGAAAATGACTGGAATTTCGTTTGAATCTTTTGACATASGCTTTTTTTGTCGACTATATTATTGAAACAAACTCTTATTTGTTTAAGTTGTTCGGAGTTTCATACTGGCATTTCTTACTAACATACCACCGTCTCCAGTCGCAAGATAGTAGGCTACAGCTAAATTCCACAAGGGGAGCCAAGTGCCACATCGCTCATGACTCAAATAGGCTACACCACTCTGGTAAATCGCAGCTATGCAGAATGCACAGCAGTTGTCCAGTATTTTGTTTGTTCTGCAACTGAAAGATGGTCGTAGTCAACGATTTAGATATGCTTAACCTTAAGCTTTATGAAGGGCACACTCATGCAGAGTAAGTTACTTTTTTTGGGAAACATGAGTTTCAAAAACTTGGAGACTTGCACTTGTTTTGCAAAAAAAATAAAAAATAACACTCTTTAATGATATTTGAATTTTATTTGGTGGCAGTGACTTAAACATTTGAGAAGGATGATGGATTAATGCCTTTAGGCCTAGGCTGCTCATTTAGTGAATAGAGCTGAAGAGATTGTCCTAGTTCTCAGTAACATCCTGTTTTCTTAGAAATTATGACCAGTTGAGCGAAAGAACCAAAACACACACAAATGCAGTTAATCTATTTAATTATCTATCTATGCTCGAAGCCACACAGGTTTCAAAATTGTTGTATAGGTGTCAGTTTTCCATAACATCTCATATGTATAGTGCATCAAGGAAATCATGTTATTCTGTCATCCTATATGCTTTATTCTAACAGTAGTTTGATATGAATAAATAAACTGTGAATTGCTATCCACACTCAAATGTAACTCCATCACAGAAGATTTTTACACCCATGGCATTACGCTATTGCATACTTTGTATCTCCCCCCTCTTTGTATAGTTTCCCAATATGTTGGGAATGGCACCAAATAGATAGAGGAAATTCTTTCATAATTGCAAAGTTATAAGATGAAGTCATATTGCTCTGTGATCATCATGACCTGAGTGACATTCTGAGTTAAAGATAGAAGAGTTGCAAACAACATATTTGGAACAGAACCTCATTGTTTCAATTGGAACTATTTCCTGATTCTAGAACTGAGAGTCTTTTGTGAATGATCAGCTGTTGGTGCATATTTGTGGCTTGCAGCATCTGATGTAGTCATATGGTGATGTCTTCGGAACCCTAAAGGAACCAGGCCTCAGTTGTCACTGGAATTCAAAGGAATTCCTGCTTATGTGCACACTAATGGTGCTGTCCATTATATCTTGAGTCATCCATGGTGGATGGTAGCTTTGAAGACGGTCTTTAAACTCAATGAGGTCTATTCAGAAACCTRTATGTTAGAGATTGACTATGATGCACCCTAATTGCAAACTCGCATAGAAGATTATATAATTTAGAATTATTGTCTTGGATCGATCGAATGATACTACACATCCATGCATTGCAGCTTGTACTTGATGCATGACAGGATTGCTGCCTCACATCCTGTAGCTCAGCATACAGCAACAGAGTGAAGCTGTGAACCTTGTGACCAGCCCACAGTATGCTGTCAGCGCTGCTATGTAGGATTCTTAAATAACCAGATGTAGTCTTTCTGTGAATAAAATGCTAAGTACAGCTAAGTACATTCTGAAGGAGGCCCATTTTGTCTGGCACAGTACGTTGTGTGGTTGCACAATTGAGGCCTGGCTAACCCAAGTTCAGCTTCTGTAAGGTACAGTATTTACCAGGTAGCTCCAGACTTATCACTATCTTGATCAGTTGAAACATTCAGAGAATGCAGTGGTGTCTGCATGACGCCAGGCAGCTTTTATCTTGGAAAGCCGACCAGGCAGGCTAGGTCCTAAAGCTATATCATCATTATGCAAACCTAACCAGGCAACCAGTAGGCCTAGCCACAGGAAAGAGCCATTAGAAGATGGCCCACTTTAATGCATCATTGTCAAGGCAATTACTAAGTTGTTTTAAGGTATTTTATTCCAGTGATGGACACTGTTAACATGCAATGAGGCGTTCTTTGTCTCCAAGTCTAGGCTACAGCTCTTGATGTAAAATTAATTAACATTGTGGTAGTTTTCTAAGTTATGTATGTGTCTTTATACAGGGATAAAGCATATTATATCAACTAGTAGGACAGTATATTTGGACAATCATGGTAAAACAGGCATAATACTTTGATAAAGGCTTCAAAAACACATTCAACACAGGCTTTGATAGGCAAATAAAGAATGCCTAATAGTTTAATACATAATTTCAGACTATTTCTGGAATACTTTACAAACGACCAGTTTGCAGATAAAGCACAAGGTACAGTTGATAGAGTAATGCATTTGTCTCTGCGGGGGCATTGCAATTTGTTCAAGCTTAAATAAAATGAAAATGAAGCAATTGATTGGAAATCAATGCACTTACATCAATCACTCTTTGTAAAAGACGGACAGAGAGAGAAAAAAAACCTGTCCAAAAATCAATATTCATTCTAATTCAACATATCATAAATCTGGACAGAGTCAGCACTGCTCGCTCACAGTGAGAGGATGATTGGCCACTATGGTCTTAATTCACATTCTCTGTGGGTTTCAGCTCATCCTGTTTGGTATTAAAGCATTTGTTTGGTGAAGTCCTCATTGAAAGGCAGTGAGGGTTGACATGTTGTTGGCCTTATATTAAGCTATCAGGCCATGTCACAGGACGGGGGATAGATGTGTGTACATTGGGCCATGTGGCGTCAACCCATCAGAGAAGCCCCTTTGCCTCGCAGGCAGCTCTTGACCTTGTGTGTGTGTGGTGTGTGGTGTGTGTGTTCAGCAGCTCTCGACCTTGAGGAGAACAGTCGGCTGTGTGTTTGTAGTATGGGATGTATTTGAGCGGAATCACTAAGTGGACAACATGGATACATCACTTAGCACTACTATGGCTAGTTTAATCATTATTGTCTGCCTGAGTGATGTACGTGTACAAAAATGGTCGCTAACATATTTGTAATGACTTGTGAAATACTGACCAGTAGTCTTAGACACTTAAAAAAAATACATGTAGTAGGCGGATAATATATACAGACCCTGTAACAGAGAGGTATAGGCTAGTAGCTCTGCTGCTGCCTTGAGTTCGGCAATAACATTTGTAATACAGAAATGTGTACTTAAGCTGTCAAAAAAGCTTTCCTAAATCATTCAGGTTTTACAGAATTGTTATTGTGGGCAACAGTTTCGGATTCACTATACCACACAAAATACCTTGAAAATTAGAAAATACATTATGCCCCCCCCKAAAAAATCTAGTTGTTTCAAGTAGGATGTTGTTAAGCATTGCATTCACAGCACGTAGGACAGATTTGGTACTAGATCTTTAAACGTGCTATGTGGAAAATCTGAAGGACAGTTCAATGGTCATTGTTTGTCCCAGGGGTGGCATATTCAGTGGCACCAAGTTGTTTCCCCCTGTGATTCCCTGTGCTTCAGGCCTGCAACCATTATACAGAGCCAAAGGAATGTTAGATATTTTATTATTTTCCGAAACCACTCTGTGGGAACCCACTCTCTCCTTTTACAGGGGAGGCATTTATCAAGTGTATAAACAATGACCCAACCCACTGATTACAGACTACTAGGGTGTATTCATTTGACACTTTCGGGGGTGGGAGACTAGTAAAGAAGGGGAGTAGGGGAGGGCGAGGGGAGTGTATATCAGGTTACCCTGACCATGGACAAGTAGACCTGAATTTGGTATTTTAAATCCCTGATCCCTCTGCTGAGAATTCRCTTTTCTCTCCTTTCTCTTCTATTTAATGCATTAGCTGACATCACGTGACAAAAAACAGGTTTTGTTTTGATAGAAAGTTCTTCTAAATGTTAAGTTCTGTGCATTTAGATTTACAACTGTTGACGACTGTTTGTATCTTTTAATACCATGATATGAATAGAATAGCACTCGTTACCAGTTTGTATTGGTGTAATATTCGTTTTGAGTGTGCTGTGGTGGATAATTTGTTTGTAATTATTTTAGAAACAACATTTTAAAAAATTGTATTGAATATATTTATTTATTTAAAGCCAACAATATTGTTACACTGCAGCCATGAGCCACGAGCTGTTCACTCCCTTACCGTAGGGCAGATGGTATCGGAGCATGAGGTCTGATACCAACAGGCTTAGAGACAGTTTCCATCTACAAGCCATCAGACTGCTGAACACTTGAACTGGACTGACCACCTGCTCTGACTCCCCACACCTTAGCACACATACACTCACTCACACACACACCAACACAGACAGACACACACACACACACACACACACACACACACACACACACATATTAATGCTACACACACATCACAACTGCTGCTACCAGACTCTTACAATACTGCACAATTTAAACTCTTGTCCCCCAATCTTCCCTTTCTCTGATACATGTGTAAATATTGGACTATAAATTGTTCCTTCCTTTATTATACTTATGCTAAAATGTTTATTCTACTAAGCCATTTACTTTATGTTCGTATTCTGATATTTGATTATTTGTTATTGTTGTGGCATTGTCGAGAAGGAACCTGCATGTAAGCATTTCGTTGGACGTGGTATACCATGTGTATCCTGTGCATACGACTAATAAAACTTGAAACAATGATTCAATGCAACAAATATATTTTTTTATTTTACCTTTATTTAACTAGGCAAGTCAGTTAAGAACAAATTCTTATTTTCAATGACGGCCTAGGAACAGTGGGTTAACTGCCTTGTTCAGGTGCAGAACGACAGATTTTTACCTTGTCAGCTCGGGGATTCGATCTTCGGTTACTGATCCAACGCTCTAACCACTAGGCTACCTGCCGCCCCATATAAGTTACTGCAAAAGACAAGCACAGTTTTTTCCCCTCATACATCATTGCACGCGCGATAGAACAGCAGAAAATGTACTGCAATGTTGTTGTTTTTACCGTGTTGTGCAACGCTCCTCACCTCAAGCTTTATCAACAAAACAGTAACTGTTTCCTCTACTGCGGATTCAATCTTTAAAAGAGCTAATCGATGGCCTTCAAATTTAAAAGGCAGTATTTTGAATTTAGATGAAACCTTACTCTCAATACAATCCACACAAACGGTCATTTCCACTGGGCAAAAACTGGTTGAATCAACATTGTTTCCACATCATTTCATTTTGTTTTATGTGATGACATTGAATCAACTTTGAAAACTGATTGGATTCGCAAAAAGTCATCAACGAAAGGGAAATTCAAATTTCTTTCACCCAACTTTTAACATAGTGACATTTAACCAAATGTAAATTGAAACTATATGTTGAACTGACGTCTGTGCCCAGTGGGTTGTTTTTTGGGGGTAAATGCTTCTACAATCCACAGAGCATTCAAGGGCATGAACATCCACCCATGAACAATACCGTCCCTATCCTACAGAATGTATGGCCTGTCATGCCTCATCCAGAAACACAATGTCCAGTTACAGATCTACAGACAATCTAGGTACCTCATGAGGGATTGAATGAATGCTGCCAAGCCTTAAGTGACCTGACCTGTTGGAGTGAAAGAAAGATCTGCCTGTTGTGTTTCTACCAGAATCTGAGACCACCATACCTATGTTAATGTGACATACAGGTAACTGGCAAAATAATGGAAACACCAACATAAAGTGTCTTAGCAGGGCATTGGACCACCATGAGCTGCCAAAACAGCTTCAATGCACCTTGGAATAGATTCTACAAGTGTCTGGAACTCTATTGAAGGGATGCGACATAATCTCCCATTAGTGTTCAGTTTAGTTGAGATCTGGTGACTGAGACGACCATGGCATATGGTTTACACTGTTTTCATGCTCATCAAACCATTCAGTGACCACTCGTGCTCTGTGGATGGGGGAATTTTCATTTTCCCCGGTTCTACGGGGTGGCAATGCCAGGCATGGACCACCCAGATAGACTTTGTGCACCCCCCCATAAACATAAGATATTTTATTTATTTCCGGAATGGGACAGAGGCTATATGCCGGTGTGTGCTCATGATCTGAGAAGGGGGAGGGAGGGGGAATGTATTATTTAGTAGTTAATATTGCAAAATGCATTCTGATTGGGCACCTAGCCAGAATGCATAAGGTACCACCTTTGAATTCAATACCTTGTTTAGGAAGCTCATTGGATTCCAGGGCGGGGTCAAATGAACCATTTTCTTTTCTCACAGAGAAGGAAAAAGGTTGTTCACTTTTGCAGACAGCTACACAGCTAGCTTTGTTGAGTTTTGGTAGTTGCGCATTGAATATTTATAGTTAGTTGGCTAAGCTTTGATCAGCATGCATATCTGAAAAGGGCTGGGCACTGCCAAGACCCAAAAAACGGAGGATCACCTTGTAGAGACCAACGCCAAGCTCACCGAGTAGCCGGTTAGCCTGACCTCCAAGGTCGAGGAGCCTGCAGCAAATGCAATACCTGCCCATCCCCCATACCGCCTGCTGACCAACAAGATGGAGAAGACCCATGGCAATAGCACCAGCAGCATGAGGGTAACATCACAACAAGCACCTGCACCTCAGTTACCCCAGCCACTAGCATCTGATGACCTCGGTGATGAGGAGCCAGCACAGGCTTGTCTTGACACTTAACTGAGCCACATTTTTTTGTGGGAGAAAGTGGGCCTTTTGTAGCGTCTGGTTCAAAGTCTGCATTTGGTTGTGGTGCACGCTATGTCGTCTGAGGAGGCGATAGAGGTCTTTTTGAATGTCTGTAGCTCCCTGTAGAATTTCTTTAGGAAATCAACGATGGCTGCACAGTACACTGGGGAAAACTGAAAAGACTTCTTGATCAGAGATGGACTGGCCACCTTGCCACAGTGTCGGTCATTTTGAAATCAAGTGACAATATCACAGAGATGCTCGGTGAAATCGAATCTACACTACTTGTGAGACTTGAGGCCACAGGCTTATTGAAAGCAGAGACAGAGCCGAGCTTTAAGTTTATTGCTAACATGACTTTCAAAATTCTGGGGCTCCTCGACCCTCTTAACAAGTTACTGCAGTTAAATTAATTGTGTGAAAATTTGTCTTTGCGTGATAGGCTACTGTAAAAGTGATGTCAGTACTATGAAAATGACACAGCCTACTTTTTCGCCCCCTCCCTGCTCTCTTGCTATAGTGTATGTGTGTGTGTGTGTGTGTGTGTGTGTGTGAGTGTGTGTGTGTGTTGCTCTCTGAATGGGCATTTACTCTTATTCGCGGCAGATTCAAATTGGCTACCGTCATGTAAGAAATATCACAATCAGCTATGAATATCGAATATGCACTTAGTTTAATTTAGATCGCTTTTTTTTCGCCACAGAAAATATTGCGGCCCTGGAGAAGTGGCGGCTTGGCTTACTGTAAGTTACACTCATTGCGTAGTGTCACAATTTTGCTATAAATGTAGGCTATGGTTCTATTTATTGAAGTTTGCACTATGAAGCCTGTAAGAATCTTTGATAGTCTAGTGGTSCTCATCCTGTTGAGCTGTTTTGTGCTTGTTGGTAGGCACAAATTATGTGTAGGCATACTGCAGCAGCAGCTGGATTTCGGATACACTTGTGTGTCTTGGTGGGGGCATATCTTTCTTGTGATATTATATAAAACAACAGTTGTTGATGTGTACCGCTACATTTCAGATGCAATTTTATACAGATGAACAGCAGTAGGACAAATCTACCTTGTTTTATTAGAGATCTAAAGCAATACTACAATAGTTGTGCCCA
The DNA here is from genome assembly GCF_002910315.2 of Salvelinus sp. IW2-2015. NCBI lineage: Eukaryota > Metazoa > Chordata > Actinopteri > Salmoniformes > Salmonidae > Salvelinus > Salvelinus sp. IW2-2015. The sequence continues at coordinate 40,637,811 of NC_036854.1, forward strand.
ATGATTTATATATAAACTAGATGACTGATAGGGGCGTTGTGTTGAAGCCACCATGCCTCCATCTTGGCACTCCCTTATTTAATTAAGCTTTAGATGTTTTTATTATTAATGTCTACATTCGTTTTTGCCACATAAATTATATTACAGACACCTTCATGCATACATTTRAATTATATTATGTGACCTAAACATAAACATTTTAATTTAAAAAATATATACAAATATTGTCATGAAAGTATTTTTTTTGTTTTGATTTCTAATGTTACTGGCCCCAGTACAACAACAAAAAATACTTAAATACATGTAATTCTGTCCTTGAAGCATTGAATTGAAATATTTTACAATTCCTATGGAGGACTGCTCCTACTGGGGAGTACCAATATGGTCGACCTGTGGCTTTAAAGCCTCTCAATGGCCAATACATAGCATCAGCAATCAAGGGTTTTTAAATAACCCCTCAGGCATATTGTCCTGGAGCCAGGGCTGTGGGGGCATAGCCATGGTAGCCAAAATAATGGGCAACTGGGCCTGCCCAGCATTTTTATACATGGCCTGGAAGCATGATGGGATGTTAATTCCTTAGGAATTGCTTAGGAATCACACCTGTTTGGAAGCACCTGCTTTCAATATACTTTGTATCCCTCATTTACTCAAGTGTTTACTTTATTTTGGCAGTTACCTGCGTGTGTGTGTGTGTGTGTCAGTGACACTCCCCCACCCCTTCACCACAGGATCGCATCTCTATCTCGCCACAATGACCTGGGAGGCAGGTCAATGCCCGGGGGTCCCTGTCCTCCTTGTCCCCACACACTATGAAACAATGGCGTCTCCACCACAGCTTATCTTTAATCAAGGCCCACATCTTTTAGGTATCACTTAGTTGAATCTGTTTCACCATCAGGGATTGGTTTCACAGTCTTGTAGCCAGCGGAGCATGCTTTGTTGGCTAGCCGATCGAAAACATTGGCTTACAATGGGGATATCAGATCAGAAAGGAGAAATGTGTTGTTCTCTTTCATTGGTTCAGTTAAAAATAGACAGACAGATGGACGGATGGACAGAGACCCCAACTAGAAATGTACATTGCGTAACAAATAATAGGGCAGCTGAAAGGCGGTGCAATGTGACATTATCCTTAATCTTAACGTAGCATAGGATCACAGTGTCTAGAAGAGACTAGGGTTGTGAGGATGATACGTTTCTGCTCAGTATTTCTCCTTCCCCCTTTTTCTCTCTTTCTCTTTATGCAATAATGTGTCTTGGCATCAGTAATAGCCCTGAAGCAAGTCCTCTTTGGCAATGAAGTAGGTGTCATTTCCAGCCTCAGAGGACGTTTAAGCAGTGATTATTAGAGCTTTAGCGAAACCATTCCTTTGTCTTTGATTCCCACTTTCTTCGGGTTAATTATTTTTGTTTAGTCTATTCATTTTTGTCAGCTCGAATCCCTGAAGCACATGTAATGTTGACGGCACACTTCACGCTGTATTTGCTTCCTGGAGTTGCCTGTGGCTGTATGGCAGCCAGGGCCAATATGTCTCATCTGAAGTCATGAGATATCAGTGAGTCAGTCTCAGCTGGGTAGACGGTATCAGCTGAGAGAGAAATCCTCTAACTAGAGGTTTATTCATGTGATTGTTGAAGCATGAAGTGCTAAAACTAAGCCTACAATTTAGCTCATGACATTTCATGTGACTAACAATCAGAAGTCATATAGTATTCGCTATATGTACTTTACCTGCATGCTTCATTGAATACGATTCAATCTGTGCAAAGGTAAATCACACCGTGTGGAAACTCAACGAACAATGTGTTCATTTTTTAAATCTGAAGCAACCCAAAACAAAGAACGTGACCATTATCTAGGCTTGGGAAAGCAGGACTTCAGAGGCCCAAACAAAAAGGGGCAAATATGGAAACGACTATTCAAAAGAATGCTTTTTAACAATGGGGGTTGTAAACAAAGGTAATGACACAATAGGTTATGAAGGGGAAGGGTTTAGGGATTTCCCAGAGGAAGGGAAAGAAAACATTCAGAGTTAGGAAAGAGAGACGTGTGAACAGAAAGGTAGATGACACACAGATCAAATACATGACGTAACCGTCCAAAGTACAGCACTAAAATGAAGTCACCACGGCTACCACGGGTACACCACAGGTTACTTTGGCAACAGTTAGCCGTTAGTACAGTATCAGTGTACTGACTGGCTGACAGTCTGTAGACAGAAGCTGAGTCAACATACAGGCTTTGAGTCAACCTGTAAAAAGCATGACCTTWATAGAAAATGGTGGCGTGACACAGCCAATGTTGTTTCAGTATATGTTTCCTATATGGAACACTCACTCACTCTCAGTCCCTGCAACTAGGAGAATTTCAGCTTTATAACAAATCAACTTACTAACTGGATACATCACTGCCATGTTCCAGTTATTATAATGGCTGTTTCATTATGCCTTCAACTTTACCTCCTTTATCTTTATTTTTGTTACGTAGATTATAGATCAGACTGCTCATTTGGATAACACCGAATTCAGTATTTAAAAAATAAAAACTGAACCAATGATTGAGACAGAAAGACAATGGCAGCAGGGGATGAGAAGTGCCAAAAGCCCCTAGAGAGCATTAACACAGTGCCCCACAACAGACAGCCCCCCCGCCCACCCCCACCATCACAGAACCCTGCTCACCTCAAATGTCTCGGCTCTAATGATCAGAGATGTGTCTCTCCCTCCCTGGGGACTAACAGGGGGGGGGGGGGGGACACACACCGCAGCCAGAAAACTATACCTCCCCACAACGTTGATGGCTGTGGCTCAGAAAAACAACAACGACGGGAACAACAACCCAAATAAGCCACGACAGCTGTAGGTACCTGAGCCAGTTTATAATTGATCATTCTCAGTTGGAAACTTCCCCCTGCTTCTACAATCCTCTATCCCTAACTGAAAACATCCAGTTATTGAATGTAACATAGTTCAGACGTGTTGTTATTCTTAACATGGCTGCAGTGCATTGCTAAACTATGTTTCTACACATTAGCATATTTTCCTAGAGAATAGTAGGCCTACAGTTTCTCTCCTCCCCGTCTGTTCTGCTCAAGCTCTATGTCATAGTTCTTTGGGATTTCACAATGCAGAGCTCATTTCTGCTCACGTTCTGCTTAAAACATCACTCAGTCATTCACAATATGAGATCAACAATCAGCAACTCGTGACGTTTGAGTCCAGTCTGGAGAGATCATGACTGAAATGGCAGCAGGCCTATTGTGTGAATTAATGAAGGTTTGTGGGCCAGCAKAGTTATTTGGGACTTTCTGAATGTAGGTGCTGGTGGAGCTCTCAGAAGATGGCCCAGACACGCACACACGTACACACACAAACATCTTGCGCTCGCGTCTGCATGWCATCTCACTCCATCAGCTGGCGACAGCCGTTCGACACAGCAGCCACGATAAGACTACTGATCCTGGCCCTGTCTGTTGACCGGCACAATTAACATTCACCCACTATACACTAGCCCTAATCCTGGAATTTAACAATGTGCTTGGCCCTCAACACTATGGATCAGATTCCCTTTCCCTGGCTCACTGCATGGCACTATATTTGAATTTGAGCACCCACCACCACCCACCACCCACAAAGCAGTCCAGAAAATTCACACACTCACACCCTGGTTCACTCGGCATGAACCACAGCAGACTGCACATCCAACATCTTGTAACAGGGACACACTAATTGCTGTTACGAATTCCTTTCCTTATATTCTTCTATCTTTTTTGCTCTTTCTATTAATCTTTAGATGATACTTCTATTTCGTTTTTAATGCCTATTCTTTTTCTCTCCATGTTTCTCTTTTTCTTCCCATGTTTTCCCATGATCTGACAGCTGACCTTGGCTTTGGGCCTATTACTACTACTACTGTATAAGCTGGCCTTTGGAATCTTTCACCTGTATTACACTGGACGGCCAGAGAACTGTGCCCTGCATTTGCAAAGGGGCAATAGGATCAAACCCCAGAGAGAAATCTATTTCCTTCATGGCAGTGTTTTTTTWAAATACTGCACACGTTTGCTGACATTGACACACAATCATTGGAAAATGTGCAATTAGCGAGTGTGTACCACCACTATCAAATGTATTATTTTCAGTCACCTTCCTTCCGATAGGAGCAGTTCCAGTGTCTCTGTGTTCCACAAGGTCAGATAGAAGAGATACCCTATGATACTGTCGGAACCTCACAACTGTGCGAGGTAATTACCCGTGTCCTTGATATTTGATGTGAAATGGGGAATGGTAACCTTTAGTGTTTGCCTGTGAGACCACCCCTCCCTCCCTCACCTCCTCTCCTCCTCTCCCTCTGAGCATGGTTGGGAAACAGTAGGCTGATTTTGGAGAGAAATGTGAAGTGTGCTTGCCTTGCGTGCCAGGCGGTGCCATGGGACATGGTGAAGGAAATGCAATCACACCTGCAAGCACAAGTGCGCTCACACACACACACACACACACACACACACACACACACACACACACACACACACACACACACACACACACACACACACACACACACACACACACACACACACACACACACACACACACACACTAGTCAAATTGAAGTTTGTTTGTCGTTGCTGGTGATCTGTGAGGACACTGCTGATGGCTGATGGGAGATGGGGAAGGCTGTGTTGGGGGTCACTCTAATCCGTAAAGTCATAGAGGTACGTATGTGGAAACCTTTTTACGGGCATCATAAACCAATTTAAACGTGGTACAGTTGAATTGTATTGCTGCTGATCTTTACAATTTTGACGGCTAGATAGAAATGTGATGTGTGTAAAGGTTTAAGTTTTAGAGAGAACATGTTAATGATGAAATAATTAGCTGAAAAATATTGCCATAGACAGAGTACTGAGGCCCCAACATGACTCTCAGCAACTAATTACACTAACGAGGGCTCTATCTATATAACGAGTGGTCTTCTGTCTCTATGCTGCTTTAACTTCAGTCACTGTCAGTGTTTGACGGCAACCCTGACGACAACGGCTGCAAGCTGTTTTTGTGTTTACATACCTGTGGAGATACACCCCATTGATATCCATGGAAGATCGAACGATATGTTTCTGTACCAAAACAAACAGGTAAAAACAATGCAGATAACATTTTACATTAACACGCTTTCATACCAGCGTAGTAACAGTGTAATTACTACAGTCACAACGTTGTTGTTACATAATGACGACTGGATAGTTTGATAATTGCAATGTACGCCACAGCACTGCCATACTGGGTTTGTATTTTGTGTTGTGCGAAGGCCTCCACCTCATGCTATCACATGAGTACTGTTTGACATTCCTTTCCTACACACAGAACCACCCATCTGTCATTGCTCAGGTAAATCCAAAGGCGTTTTGCACAACATTTCTAAGACACTGCAGTGTAAAAGTGCTATGTTTTCACATTCAAGTGCAAAGCTCTGAATGTGCCGCAACTTGCAAGGTTGATCTACCAGATCCTTCACTTCTGTCATAACTCTAGCTTTCAGCCCCGAAAACAAGTGTGTATAACAGTAACCACCAAAACACAAAAACATTCCCCAGTTGAATGGTAGTCTTACATAACAATCCTTCCCTGCCTCTCTAACGCTCATCCATCCATCCACTCTCTTTCTGCATTTGTTTTCCGTGTTGTTTTTGTTTTCCTGGCCTGTTCTGGGAAGTGTCGATGAAAGGGGATGACGCGGGGTGCGGACGCCCGCATATCTCAGATACCTGGCAGACATTATCGTCACGGTTTGATCCCCCAGCACACACTTCACAAAGCAGGGGAATCCGACCTTATCTTCCTCAAATAATGTGTCAGCCAGATAGCTGTATGTGTGTGTGTGTGTGTGTGTGTGTGTGTGTGTGTGTGTGTGTGTGTGTGTGTGTGTGTGTGTGTGTGTGGTGTGGTGTGTCTGGTGTGTGTGTGTGTGTAGTGTTTGGGGCCTAGGTCGGGACTTGTCACTGGTAGACAAGGGGAGAGAAAACCCCCAGTGTATAGGGTCCTGTGTTGGAGCATGTTGGAGGAAGAGGTATGCCACACTGGGGAGGTGTATAATGTCCCGCTGTCATTGGATGTTATCTGTGGGGCTTTGCAGGTTCATTTCAATGGGAGAAGAACCAGAAAAATAAGAAGGCATGGAAGTTGTCAGCTCAAAGCTTCAAGTCAAATTGTTATGGTTGTTAGTATTACTCTTTATTTTTATGTTCAGACAAGAATTATATTTATGTCAAGTGTGATAAAGATTTTAACACATGCTGTTGAAGGTTTGATGTGTTTAGAAATCCAAGAATTGAGAAAAACGAGAACATTTTCTGTGTCAGACAATGATAGAGGGCAGTCGTATTGTTCATTGATTATCTACATCTTCCTCCATTGTCCATCCATGACGGTGAGGCTGAATGGAGCTTTTCTTCCCTGTGATAAACTTTTGACCCTGACATAGCTCCTCTCCACTCTGACCCATGCAAACATATTGACTCTGTCTAGCTATTCAACAGCTGCCTGTATGGGAGTGTCTGGCACACTGCTCTCTAGTCATATTTAATCCACAATTCCATAGATGATTGTAATTATTTTATGCTTCTCTTTTGTAGTTACACTGAACAAAAATACGCAACATGTAAAGTGTTGATCCCATGTTTCATGAGGTGAAATTAAAGATCCCAGAAAATGTCCGTACGAGCAAAAGCTTATTTATCTCAAATTTTGTGCACAAATTTGCTTACATCCCTGTTAGTGAGAATTTCTGCTTTGCCAAGATAATCCATCGACCTGACAGGTGTGGCATATCAAGAAGCTGATTAAACAGTATGCTCATTACACAGGTGCACCTTGTGCTGAGGACAATAAAAGGCCACTCTAAAGTGTGCAGTGTTGTCACACAACACAATGCCACAGACGTCTCAAGTTTTGAGGTAGCGTGCAGTTGGCATGCTGACTAGAGGAATGTTCACCAGAGCTGTTGCCAGATAATTGAATGTTAATTTCTCTACCATAAGCTGCCTCCATTGTCATTTTAAAGAATTTGGCATTAAGTCCAACCGGCCTCACAACCGCAGATCACGTGTATGGCGTCGTGTGGGACAAGTGGTTTGCTGATGTCAATGTTGTGAACAGAGTACCCCATGGTGGGGTTATGGTATGGGCAGTCATAAGCTACGGACAATGAACACAATTGCATTTTACTGATAGCAATTTCAATGGACGGAGATACCGTGACAAGATCATGTGGACCACTGTGGTGCCATTCATCTGCCGCCTTCACCCCATGTTTCAGCATGCTTATGCACAGCCACATGTCGCAAGGATCTTTACACAATTCCTGGAAGCTGAAAATGTCCCAGTTCTTCCATGGCCTGCATACTCAACAGACACCCACTGAGCATGTTTGGGATGCTCTGGATCGACGTGTACGACAGCATGTTCCAGTTCCGGCTTATATCCAGCAACTTCGCACAGCCATTGAAGAGGAGTGGGACAACATTCCACAGGCCACAATCAACAGCCTGATCAACTCTATGCGAAGGAGATGTGTCGTGCTGCATGAGGCAAACGGTGGTCTGATCACGGCACTACCTTTTTTTAAATTATCTGTGACCAACAGATGCATATCTGTATTCCCAGTCAAGTGAAATCCATAGATTAGGGCCTAATTTATTTATTTCAATTTACTGATTTCCTTATATATGCCATAAGTCAGTAAAATGTTGGAAATTGTTGCACGTTGCATTTATATTTTTGTTCAGTATTCTTTTTGAAATGTTATGCTTTTTTTATGAGATTAGTTTTACTGCTGAAGCTATTTACACGCGTACATTTTTTCTCAGACTAAATGATAGACAAGGAACAGCATATGTGGGTTTGTACCTGCACTTGGAAAACCAGTAACATCAGTTACTGTGTAAAAATTCAGGTCAGTAGCCATCCTACTCTCAGTGAAAATAGTCCTAGAACTCAACATCTCAAATGCCACGCTATTCCCTATTAAGTGCACTACTTTTGACCAGGGCCCACAGGGCTTTAGTGCACTATATAGGGAATATGGTACAATTTGGGATGCGAACATGTACTTTCTCTCTCTAAATATAACCAGGTAACTCCAGCACACCAGCCAGCCAAAATGGAAGCGAATACCATTATCTAAACTAAGCAGTGTCGGGGGCGCCGCTGCCACAGCGCATTTGTCAAGAATTGCTCAAGTCTTCTGGAGTACCTGGTTATTATTTATGGAGTCTCGTTATAGTACTTCATTGTGGATTCTCGCTCCAGGCACCCACATGTATTTTCATCACACTGGATCATCTTCCTCCTTTCATGAGGGATCATTAGCATCAGGTCTGTGTGACCGATGTTCCTGAAACCTGACTGCCAGCACTAACTCAGATCTGTGGCGGATATACACTATATACAAAAGTATGTGGACACCCCTTCAAATTTGTGGATTTGCCTATTTCAGCCACATCCGTTTCTGACAGGTGTATAAAATCGAGCTCACAACAATGCATTCCCCATAGTCAAACATTAGCAGTAGAATGGCCTTCACTGGAGTGATGAATCACGCTTCACCATCTGACAGTCCGACGGACGCATCTGGTTTTTCCAGGAGATTCCAGGAGAACGCTACCTGCCCCAATGCATAGTGCAAACTGTAAAGTTTGGTGGAGGAGGAATAATGGTCTGTGTCTGTTTTACATGGTTCGGGCTAGGCCCGTTAGTTCCAGTGAAAGGAAATCTTAATGCTATAGCATACAATGACATTCTAGACAATACTGTGCCTCCAACTTTGTGGCAACAGTTTGGCAAAGGCCTTTCCTGTTTCAGCATGACAATGCCCCCGTGCACAAAGCGAGGTCCATACAGAAATGGTTTGTTGAGATCGGTGTGGAAGAACTTGACTGGCCTGAACAGAGCCCTGCCCTCAAACCAAATGAACACCTTTGGGATGAATTGGAACACCAACTGCAAGCCAGGCCTAATCGCCCAATGTCAGTGCCCAACCTCACAAAAGCAAGTCCCCGCAGCAATGTTCTAACATCTAGTGGAAAGCCTTCCCAGAAAAGTGGAGGCTCTAATAGCAGCAAAGGGAGGACCAACTAATGATTTTGGAATGAAATGTTCGACGAGCAGGTGTCCACATACTTTTGGTCATGTAGTGTATCTTTTACCCTGTGCTTAAAAAAGAGGAAGGGAAAGGAGTTGGAGGTGTGGGATAGGAAGGTAGACATAGAGATTTGGTGGTGATTGCCGGCTGCCATTTCATTCAACTGTATTTTAATCTTGGTGTCTGGAGAAATCTCGTTTCACAAATGACTTCACTCGAGGAGGAGTTGGAGGAGCCGTGGAGCCAAGTGGTAGATTCCACTGGCTGATATCTTGGAACAAATTACCTGGATATGAACTATTCACTTCCTATTGGGAATCCATATTCATCTTGCTCCGATAGAAAACCCTCCTATGGGGAGATACAGACGTGGAAAGATATTTTATCTTCCTTTCCCCTCTTCCCATCCCTATACCTAATCACAGACGCTCCTATTTCCAAGACCTCCTGCATGCACAATCCGCTTATATTGAATTGCCATGGCTACACCATTGGGTTTACGGAAAGCCTTTGGGATTATTAATGGCACTGCATGGAGTTCCCCATATGAATATGGAGATAAGGTCTTCTGCATATGTGTTCATATAAAACAGGGATTGATCTAAATCTCTTATGTCTCCTTTGACTGATGATGCCACCCTTTATGCTTAATGAGGGCAGATTTTTTTCATAGAAGTGCATCCTTTAGTACCATTATCCATGCATTTGATACCCAAGACCCCCCTTTAAAAATCTAGATAGAAAATAGTCTCATTTCTCACCGCTCCTTACTTTACAACTGCAGTTCAGCAGAGTAGATAAAGGGTCATCTTGATGCTGTGGGATCAAATTGAAACCAAGGGGTTTGTTTCTGGTTGGTCTTTTATGCGCATTCATGTTAGTGTTTTTCGTTCTTCTGAAGGGCACCTTCGTGCTTGCAGCGGTTAAGGAAAGAACACTGTGGCACATGCATGGTGATGCCGGGTGGAGATACGAGGAATGAGTTATTACAGTAAGGAGATTTTATTTATTAAGTCCTCTGCAGAAGTTTGGAAACAAGCCAACTGTTGCTGCTTGGAGACGGCTCTCAGACCCATTTTATGATCAGTATCGGAGGGCAGATTATTAATATGGTCTGTGCTCCGTCTCAGATACTGCCTGCATGCATATTAACAGACAATTACTATCAGTGTGTTAGGGAAAGGTCATCACATTATGAGTCCCATGGTTAGGATTGCAACATCAGGGGATGGTGGTGGTGCTAAGCATCTTTCCTCATAGTGAATCACAATGACATGAGAGCTAGGCTAAATTAGTTTGTCTTCAATTACAGTATTATCCCTTCAAAAATAAATAAAAATAAACAATCCAATCTCCTTCTTGAAATGTAATTGTGAATTGTTGCTCAAATTGTGTGTAATTTAACAGGAAACGGTGTCCTGCTGTTTTCTGAGCACACATCCACTTTTTCGTCATCCAGTAGTCTTCTGACCTGAGCTGGTAATGAGTGTCATGATCTGCACATGCTCACTGAGTCCTCTAAACATCAGCTGATAGTCATATTGGTTCAGGGTTGTTAACTCAACGTAGGCAATAGCTCGGGGTAAACAAGAGCTAACAGAGAGTCTATACATGAAGACAGTGTGCCTGCCTCATAGCAAATAGCATTGATTTGCTATCGTCACAGCCTTTCTCTCTCTCTCGCTCTCTCTCTCATTGGTTTTACTGTAAAGTGCTGCTGCGCTAACCAGAGTTCTGTGGTAATGCTCTAATGCTGAGAGAACATCTGACTGACCGTGTTTGAAATCAATGGATGCTATTCAGTATACAGAGAATCTTTAAGCGATGTTTTAGCCTTGTTTTTGTTGTACTCAGTGATTTAAACTTTCTGAGTCATCACAAGAGTCCCGGAAATCCAATAAAGATGACTGATCACGTCTTATTTCTGAGGAATATTCTGGAGAAAACATTTCACAATGTGGCTTATCAGCAGATATGGAGGGTATCGCAAGCATCGATAAATACTGTATGAACCCACAGAACGTTATTCTACCAATGTTTATATTTGAACCAAAGAGTCCAGATAGAGATCATTTAAATTAGACAATGATGTTTACTGAATGGGTAGCATTCCACATCCTTTGTGTTGTTGAATGTCAAACACATGCACAGTTTTCTTACTCATTCTCTGTGCTAGTTAGCTTTTTCTCTTTCAGCTCTAAAGATGTTACTGGCCGATTGATATTACGGTAGCATTCCAACAGTTTTTGTCGTTGCTGTTGTTTTATTTCAGATAGTCTACATCTTTTATTCATCCTTTGATAGTTTGAGGTCTTCTATTAAACCCCTTAAGATGTTCCTGGCAGATTAAAACGTCCACAATTTGAAAGGGCTGCTTTGGCCCCATGACTCAGGAAAGAGTGTCTGACCCCTGACCTTTGACCTTTGCTATTATCCAACCGACAACACCTTGGCCAGGCAATCAGGGGATCAAGGCCAGGCAGGAGAGATCCTGTCCCTCTAGACATTAAAAGGATGTCTCTCTCTGTCTATCTGTCTCTCTGTCTCTCTCTCTCTATCTCTCCTTTCTCCTCACCAGGAAATCAATTTCACTCAGGGAACATCTGCCAGAGATAAGTGAAACATAAACAATGTCATTCAAAGAGAGAGGTTCATGGTGAGACATGGTGAGTACTGACGGCTCCGTAATTACAAACATGTCCATCTATGACCGGCATTTTAGGTTCAATTCAGTTATGAGCGGAGTGGATATGAAATGAGAAGCTCTAGTGGGTCTACCTTCCTTTTTTTAATTGTATTTAATTGATTTTGTATCGTCCATATTAACACTGTAGGCCTACAATGTCAATTTGCTATGTCATAAGATGAACATGTTAGTTTTATACATTCCATAAAAAGTCATTTTAGAACCGCATTTAAAAGCTCAGTCTCCTCTCACTTTTTTTTAAATGGCTTTAAGGGCATAGCATTTCACAACAGGTACAGTGTTTCAGCATCAACCTCCTATAGATCTTACAGTGTGCTCTGTTTTACAGAGATGCTTTTGGTCACGTCACTCTGACCAGTGGAGGCTGCTGAGGGGAGGACGGCTCATAATAACGGCTGGAACAGAGAAAATGGAATGGCATCAAACACATGGAAACCGTGTCCCCAATTAAGGTGCCACCAACCTCCTGTGGTTCTGACATAGCCTACAGTAATAGCTCCATTATTGTTGAAATGACGCAGGCTCTTCCAAAGCTTCTGAAAAACCTCTGTCTTTGTCAGCTTTGGTAAACACATTTTTAGAGAGCCATAGTGTTTATACCATAGACAGTACATACACTGTACAAGTCTGTGCCACATAATATAACCCCATTACTATAAACAAGGCCATACTGCTGATGGTAGCTCATGTCACAACGTTCTGTGGTTTACACTAACCTTACACGTCCATCACTTACAAAGATGGGTTTTACAGAAATCGAATAATCTTCTCTACAGAAAGGTTGGATCTGAAAAGTACATTTGGTGTTCATATTTAAGAACAATAATGGTCTCAAATGGTCCTATTTTTCCACTCATGACTAATAAACGTAACAAGATCAAATGACAACGACTCCAGACTTTTTCTATTATTCATTTAGCATCATTGGTCATTCTTTCCTTTGCTTTCAAAAGCAGATCTTGCAGACTTTCTCTCCGTCTCAAAATCTAATTCGAATTTACTCATGAACCAGAGTTTTAAAAGAGACAATTTATCAATATGGCTTTTACATTCGATTGCATTTAAGGGATGACAACCATGTCTGTCAAGCTGGTTTAGAACTATCATCAATTGACCATATAGCCATATATACTGTGCTTTACCTTTTGTCCTTTTCGAGTAATGCTACTGACGTGATTTATTGAACGAAGTAAGGAACACATAATGTAATCAGCTCCTACAGGTGGAATCAATGATTTCATCCATTGCCTGAGCTCAGAGGAAAATATTACACTGACTTTACCGTTCTCCTTCTAAGAAACAGTGAAAACGGAAAAGCAGTTGTTTCTTCCCTTCTTCCCTTGAATGCAGAATATATTTCTCAACAGCTTAATGATAGGTGAATGCATCACGTACGCCGTATCTCTATTTCATGTACTGCATGTTGATGTCAGTTTTCTCTCAGTTTGGTGGCTCATTTTATTGGTAGAGCGATAGTAAAAAAAAGAGTATTGTGTACCTAGTGCACATTGTTAGCAGTAAAGAGTATTTCCTGCTGGCAGCCATAATAAACAGGATGCTTGCTGCTGTGTCATCTCAGATGTCAGTGAGACAGCTGCCATATGGCAGACATAGCTGGGAGTTGCACACTTTCAGCAACTCGAGTTGAAAATCTATTTGAGCTTTCATCCTTAGAAGTACAACATTCCCRCTCCACTCTCAGAGATTTTGTTTGACTTCATGGAAGTGCAAAAAAAAGAAACACTGAACTCACACCTGCTTTTTGTACAAATAGAAGCTGATTAAAGTCCTAGCTGAGATATAAAATCTAGTTTTTTTTGGTTTGCCACCAGATTTAGCTGCTAATCCCTAGAAAGAACAATGTTCCCCACTGACAGCTCATCTGGAACCCCTCAGTTATAATACATAATACACTTCACATTAAAACTCCTAAATCTCCTTATTCTCAGAATTGTATTACTTACACACTCTCGTTCTCTCTTTTTCTTAAATTCTTTTACAATTGTTTAATCTGATGACTTCACTAAACTCTCTTTTGTACGCCTGCAGTGACTGACTCCCCCCCCCAACCCCATCCTCCTGACATCATGACCCCATCACCCCTTAGCTAGCCTCAGCTAGTCCACGTAGCAGCCGCTGGATAACCCCAACTACCTCATCCTCCACTCGGTCCAACCCACATCCTTCCACTTCTTTCCATCTTATTCCCTTCTTCCTATTCTCCTCGTATCTCGGTTCTGCTCTCCCTCGGTTTTAAAATCCAACCATCTGTTACCCTCAACCCCCCCCCCCTCTTCCTCTCCCCCATATCCATTCTCAGCATTAACAGGAAATTGCACCTGCTTAGCCCGCTTACTTCCTGTCCTCTTCGTCACTAGACTTTTTACTTCAAACTCTGCCCCAGTGCAGTGGGATTTCTGTCCCCACCAGGGTAATAACAGAGARGGCCTATAATGTGAATGTTACAGGCTTTGCTACTGATTCACTAATGTTTCTGGTGTCAGTAGTGAAGTCCGCTCTTGGYAAGGAATTCACTATCGACTGACTGTTTGACTGTTCCTGGCAGTCCTGGCTGACCGTGTGTTTTAWTTAAGCACCCATGCAGTCTTTTCAATMTATTTTTAAATCATCACTGTATGTCTAATAAATCACTGTGTGTGTTTATTTCATGGAAATAACAAAARATTTAGTTTTAATAATTTATTTCCCTGAGCTTCCTTTTGCCATTGAAATGCTCAGTCCAATGAGAGCATGTTATTACAAACATATAAAATATACTTACATACACAGCCCTGGTTGGTGGATAGGATCGTCTAGACTCTAGAGAGCCTACCCCACTTAATTAAAGTAGGAGGATACATATGCAAATAAAAGATGACAGGTCATTGGTCAGGATAATCAGATCAGATTGTGATGTCATGCTTTTGGGCAAAAAAAAACTTCCCACCTGAACAGGCTGAAATTCCAGGCATAAAAAAAGTAATAATCTTATACTGAAGGGCATTTTCATAATTTTCACAATTTCAAAGTGTTATTTCGAACTCACAGTGTTGGAGAAAAACAGGTAAATCACGTATTTGACTGCACTACCCCTTTAACAGTATCTCTCTGGTCACTTATCTCTCTGTGGTCCTGCTCTCTCATGGTTAACCTTGGCCACCATTGTCTCTGTGACACATAGGTCACCACCAGGCAACTTCCTGGCATATATCATCTCTCCTCACATTGGCCCATTATCAGTACTGTCCAATCATTGCAGTGGTGTTTACAGCAGCACCCAACATAGAGTATCAGCGCTCTCCAAACTCTCTTAATGCAAATAATATGGATATCAATGCAGCAAGCAGGGCAAGCCTACATCATTCTCATTCTCATTCTGAAACATGTATAATATGAAACAAATGTATTGTTGTGGACATGACAATCAGGAACATTATTGAGTTAGATAACCCAAAGCAGGATATTATGTTGTACAATTATACCTATCAAGGAATGATGATGGCTAAACATCATCTGAAGTCAAGTGACAAGTTGAGTCCAAAGTGGCACCCTATTCATGGGGCTCTGGTTAAAAGTAGTGCACTATATAGGGAAAAGGGTGAATAGCGTGCCCTTTTAGGTGAATCCACAGTCACTTCTTGTTGCTAAGAGACATGGTATTGTTTACCTCTCTATGTTTGTCTATACTTCCTGCCTATCCTATCAGTGTGGCCATACAACCTCATGTCTTCCTCTGTGGTGTGTGTGGCCCCTCTTTATGACACCACATCACTTCCCGTGCATGCTTTCATCCTCATGATGTCAACCTTTACAACCTGTCTACAATCTGTATCAATCTCTTCACTGATCCACTGTTTGCAACGGCCTATAATGATGACTGTTGATATTGTGTAGTATAGATTCACAGTAGTGATCGCTGGATATTTTATTAATCACATTTATGTTAGATCAGAATGTACACATCAGTAGCACATTCATGTTTTGCAGTTTGAGACAGCAGACATTCACAAGAGGAAACACACWCATTATAAGAAATATAATTATAAGATAAGATGTACAGTATACACACCAGGGGCAGAGCTTCAATGGGCCAATGAGAGGGCCCACCAAGAACGTTTGTCATATTATTGAAAAACTCGTCACAAGTGGATGGTCTGTTTGTTCAAGCAGTTTAGCGGTAATACAGGCTCCGTGCCAGCAGGAAGGCTGTTTGATTGGCTGGCTGGCTTTTTTGGGGGGACTTTGGAGAGCGCAGTTGCAGTGAGAGAACTTCTCTCTCAGCTGTGTTGACGAAAGCAGTGCAGAGGTGGGAAGATGGCTAGGTAACTGCTGTTTGACTTGAAAGGAAACTAAACTAGAGTTTTTAATCCCTGTGCTGAGCTAGTGTTCAGCAGCTTATTGCTGTAGGCTATGGCATGTGTTTGTTCCAGAATGTTATGTATGTCCCTTATCAACTCAGGTGAATGAAGCTACAGCAGCCAAGGTGATGATGGCGCGAGTCATTTTTGCTGTTCTCCAAACAGCATTTTAGATTGTGTAGAAATGCAGTAAATCGGTTCCTTGGAGGGAGAGTTACCACTGAACATGTATCCAACTCCAAATGGATTTATTTGAAAATATTAGGGCAGATACAAGTTAACAGTTGAAGAGTTATTCAATACAATGGATCATAGTTCAAGACAATTTTCTACACTATTTGTGATAACAGTTAACCATTTGTAGGATACACCATGTCATTTGTCCATTTAGGACTTGCAACTGCAGGTATGTATTTCTGTAGCTTATTAATATAKGCTTGTGTTCATCATTTCCATTTTAGCAGACACGCTGATCCAGKTCTACTCTCAGTAGRGAGTGGATACATTTTCATATTTGTTCATACTGGTCCCCTGTGGGAATCGAACCCACAGCCCTGGCATTACAAGTGCCATGCTCTACTAACTGAGCCACACCAGACCACATGGTAAACACAACTTGCTTAAATCATTAGAAAATTATATTAAAAGGCATTATTCTCTGTACATGTTTGACTTGGGAAATCACATACCGACTGCCCATACTGAGTAAAATGTTATGCACAGGAGGGGGCCCCTAGCTATGACTTGCACAACTGGGAGTGAAAGCTAAGCTGGTGCCCCAGATAACAAGCAATAATAGATACATTATACAGGAACACCATCAGGGGATACCTATTTAGAAAGCTATCCACATCATGGATTACTATTTCTGCTTGGTTTGACTAGATGTCTGTTTGTGTAACAGCTGATGTGTCTCTGCTTGTCAACAAGCAGGTATTATTTCATCAACATACACTGAGTGTACAAAACATTAAGATCACCTGGTCTTTCRATGACATAGACTGACCAGGTGAATCCAGGTGAAAGCTATGATCCCTTATATTATCAATCAGTGTAGATGAAGGGGAGGAGATGGGTTAAAGAAGGATTTTTAAGCCTTGAAACAATTGAAACATGGATTGTGTATGTATGCCCTTCAGAGGGTGCATTTGAACAGGGTATGGTAGTAGGTGCCAGGCGCACCCGTTTGTGTCCAGAACTGCAACGCTGCTGYGTTTTTCACGCTCAACAGGACATCCAGCAAACTTGATACAACTGTGGGAAGCATTGGAGTCAACATGGGCCAGCATCCCTGTGGAACACCTTGTAGGGGTGGGGTGGGGTGGGCGGGTGTTCCTAATGTTTGGTATACTCAGTGTACGTTATGTGGAAAATCAAACAATCTTTTAGAACATGACCCCTATGTTGTCATGGTTGCGTTGCCAGGAAACGAAACAATGCTCTGTCGAAACTCAATAACAGGAAATGATCTCACTGTCTCTTCCCTTTAATGTGCAACCAAATCAAATCAAATTTTATTGGTCACATACACATATTTAGCAGATGTTATTGCGAGTTTAGCAACAGTATCTAACAATTCACAACAACACATATACATCTAAAAGGAAAAGAATGGAATTAAGAAATATATAAATATTAGATATYGCAATGTTGGAGTGGCATTGACTAAATAACAGTAGAATAGAATACAGTATATACATATGACATTATTAAAGTGACTATTGTTCCATTATTAAAGTGGTCAGTGATTCCAAGTCTATGTACAGTATATAGGGCTGGCTGGTGATGGCTGGCTGGTGATGGCTATTTAACAGTCTGATGGCCTTGAGATAGATGCTGTTTTTTCCCCCCCTGGAAAGCCCTGCAGTTGCGGTCATTGCAGTTGCCATACCAGGCGGTGATACAGCCCGACAGGATGCTCTTAATTGTACAATTGTGCAGTTTGTGAGGGTTTTAGGGGCCAAGATACATTTCTTCAGCCTCCTGAGGCACTGTTGCGCCTTCTTCACCACACTGTCTGTGTGGGTGGACCATTTCAGATCGTCAGTGATGTGTACGCCGAGGAACTTTAAGCTTTCCACCTTCTCCACTGTGGTCCCGTCGATGTGGATAGGGGCGTGCTCCCTCTGCTGTTTCCTGAAGTTCACGATCAGCTCCTTTGTTTTGTTGACATTGAGTGAGAGATTATTTTCCTGACACCACTCTCCCAGGGCCCTCAACATCTACCTGTTGGCTGTCTCGTCATTGTTGGTAATCTGGCCTACTACTGTTGTGTCGTTTGCAAACTTGATGATTGAGTTGGAGGCGTGCGTGGTCACGCAGTCATGGGTGGCCACGCATTGCACTGACAGCGAAACCTGCACTCTGCACCGCCAGACTAGACATTCATTCAAAAGAGAGAAAGTAATGGATAGTGTTATTCAACATGTCTTCTCTCACAAAATTAAGTATGTGGGAACACTCCTACAAATCACACTGATACTCATGATGACAAAATAGTAGTTTCACCGAAAGAGGACAAGTGATTTGTGACTGGTTGTTGATGGAAACAAACTGGAAATGTGTGTTGTACCATGTGGTACCAAACTGGATAGTGTTTGTTGCACCATTCTCTTAAGCCCCGTTTATACATGGTTCTAACATGCATCCTTTGTCCAGATCTTGTCCACATTCTAATTGAGCCCACATTTTCAGGCAGGTGGAGATGATTAAAAGACACATTGTGATCAAATCTTCCTGACCACCTCCGGAGGTAGTCAGGCACGCACTGTATCTGGATACCTTACAAGTGTAGACAAATCTGGACAGTGAAACCATTTAAATCATCATTATTCCGACTTCTATCATTCAGATGTACGCATGTGTCTTAAAATATATAAATAAATATTATTTTGAAAGAATAGCTGTTTAATCATTTGCATTCAGACCAAGACCAAGAAATCTGGTCACAATGCGAACACAGTGGACGCATATGAGACATATTTTAATATCATGTGTAGACATATTTCTGAAAATGTGCATACAATCAGAATGTGGACAAGATTAGGACACAGGACACATTTTAGCGTGTATTAACAAAGCTTTAATCTAGAGTACGTCACGCGACAGGGGAGTAGGATTGATTGGATGGAGACCAGTGTGTTTGGTATGGTATGGATATGGTGTAGCTTACGCATATCTGAACTAAGAGGTCAGCTTTCATGTGATGTTCCCTTCAGCGCTGCTGAGGCTGATGCTTGCCAGGTCAATGTCAGAAGGGTTCATTACGAAAGATAAGAGTGAACTAGGCCAGAGAAGCCTCAGGCTGTCTCCCCACACTTCTCTGTCTGTTTGACTCACAGGAGGAATGTGGTACTGGGGTATCACATACGCACGCACACATGCACGCACACGCACACACACACACACACACACACNACGCACACACACACACACACACACACACACACACACACACACACACACACACACACACACACACACACACACACACACACACACTTATCACTGACTCTGTAGGAAGAAACACCAGAAAGATCAGAAAGTAGAGATCTGTACAAGGTGGGCATACTGTACTGTACTGTTGTATATGTCCAACTATTAAGCGTCTTGTTATCTGCAATGCTTATTTGCCGTTCTGATTTAAAAGGGTGACATTTCATCAGAACGATGCTTTATTAAGAAGATCTCTTTTCACATATTATTCCTATAGACATCCATCCCGTCGTCATTCACATGACTCCTGTTGTATCATGTGTCCTGTTTCTTTCCATTCATCCCCAACATAAAGGCCCAGCAGTGATCTGTCACGGGTTAAAAGGAAGACTTTCGGCTGATTTTGAAGTAATTTGTAGCATTTTGGCCCCTGATAGGCAGGCAGACAGGCTGCAGCCCTTTCAGAGTAGGGTATCTAAAGCAGAGCGATACGTTCCCAGAAACCAGGGAAGGAATTTGGCTCTGGGGCAGATGGGTAGATCGGGTCCCTAAACAGAGAGAGGAGGTGGAATGTGCTCTGCTCTCATGGGAGGGAGGGTAGCTGAGCCGGAGCCAGCTTGTCTCTCTACATTTTTAGATTATGTGTAGGTGATGTAAACAAGTACTGATGACAATGACCATGCCAAAGGAAGAGAAGGAAGATATATGTTGCAACATTGAGTCAATACACTGTACATACATATGCATATTGATATTCAAATGTGTCACTTTATGAGTGCCAAACCCTAGGCAACTGTCAGTAATATGGTAAGCTTCAGTATTTTTGTATTATTGGTCTCCCCCTCATAAGAGCTTTGAGGTCTAACTACAAAGCACCAATCCTATGTGTGTGTGTGTGTGTGTGTGTGAGGGAGAGAGAGAGAGACTCAAGGTTGGCATAAATGTTAATATCCCATGATATGCGTTTCTAAACATTGTAGACATCGTTGCATTATTCATTCCCTCTAATAGAGGAGGAAGTTGGGTTATTGCAAATCAGGAAACAAAATATGAACCCATAACATTAGCATAGCAATATGCTCCAGCTGAATGAGTTACATTACAGTATAGTTTCGTTGAACATGCCCCAAAGGTAGGTAGGTTTCCATACCTAATGTAAACACTATAGGGTTGAATTAAATTTGTATGACATCCTCTTTGAAAACCATTACTCAACCCAACTAGCTGTCTGCAGAAGTAGTTTACATTTGCAAACATTGTAAATAGCATGAACCTCAATATAGTTTATTCTTGCTTGTTAGGATTGACATTTGTCATTGTGTTCAGTGGGAAAAGGACACAGAGGGACATGGTTGGCTTGGATGATGGTGCAGATTGGGGCTACTCTACTCCACATGCCCATTATTGTTTTTGTGCTTTGTTTAGTTTGAGCATCTATTCATTTTGAATGAAAATCCATGATCCGTTGAGTCTAGATTGTCTTCGTATAGCCTGAGGTTTACTGAGAACTGCTACAGTAGGTCTTAATGATGTCCAGAACCCCCCCCACACACACACACACCAACTCTATCCCTTCCCTTCCTGTTGTAGGACTCACCACCCCCAACCAGCTGCACGCACACTATGTTAAAGGAGAAGGCCAATCTGTGGTGCGGACAGATGCTTTGAATGAGACTTAGGCTGTGTCCCAAATGGCACCCTTTCCCCTACACAGAGCCCTATGGACCCTGGTCAAAAGTAGTTCACTACAGTATGTAGGGAATAGGGTGCCTGTTTTACCTCAGTGGTGTGTACTGTCTCCTCCTAATTCAACTAGATATATGTTGGTTTTAGTGTTCAAATGTCATCTGAGTATCAGCTATATGACATCAGACCTGGGGCTGGGGCCCCCTCAGTTCTCGGTTAAAAAAGTATGTTTTCCTTCAAATATACACTGTACTTTGAGCTTTTGATTCAGGGATCTACACTTTTGGGTCTACTCAATTGGTTCCATTGTGATAGGTCAACTTAATTAAGCATAGCAAAAGCATATAAAACAGCTACTATCTGAAACCTGGCCTCATAATTTAATTTAACAAGAGACACATACACGTTCGCCCAAGTTTTCCTGGAAGCAGCATGTCAAAACGACATTTGAGTTTCGCTGTGTCAGCAAGTTGAGATCAGTGGCCTGAGGGGGCCCGGGGCCACATGTCTCCTCACATAACCCTGAGGTCCCAGTGGGATGCCCCTGTAGTCCACTACTCCACAGGGCCTCCGCAGCACTCAATATGAACCTCAACATGAAGGATGAGTGTGCTGCAGACCAGCGGGTAGGTCAAGGCTTGCATGCAACTTTGAACTGTTGGGGCAATGGAAAAGGGTATAATGGTTTGGTTGCTATACCAGTTTATGCATTGAAGATGTAACTGGATGTAAAATAGATATTCAGGGTAGGAATAGGAAGGAATCAGACAGTAACCAACAGTGCATGAGATGGTATGCAGTACAAAGTCTTGCTTAGCAACCCCCACACCTTTTTCTTGAGAGGGTTAGCAGWWCTTTGCCTGGAAATATTGACCAATTCCAAACTGGGTCAAACCTTGCAATAAAATCTCCAATTTGGGGTTGGAGTGCATTGATTGAACTCAGCCTCAATGTTTCTGTAAACTTGTGCACAGCACCAGAAAAGATTTACCGGGGAAGG
The DNA here is from genome assembly GCF_002910315.2 of Salvelinus sp. IW2-2015. Classification (NCBI taxonomy): domain Eukaryota; kingdom Metazoa; phylum Chordata; class Actinopteri; order Salmoniformes; family Salmonidae; genus Salvelinus; species Salvelinus sp. IW2-2015. The sequence goes on from NC_036854.1 coordinate 40,660,139, forward strand.
AAAAACAAGTAAATAGATTGAAGTAAATGATGTGCTTACCGTGCTACTCATGTGCCTGAATTAATCCACAACTGCAGCATCTAAGTCCAAATATAGTTATAAGACTACACACTCTAATCCTTTGGAATAACTGACCGTAGATATATTATTAAACTCAGCAGTTGTTTAACATTTTGTGATCATACATTAGCCTAACCCATATGTTCTCTACATAAGGAACTAAACAGCTTTTGACATTACTAATTCATGTCTGTACTTTTGTCGGCATGTATACTCAAAGTATACTGTAGCCCCAACTCATACGTTGACTTAATATATACAATGTGGCAATCAACATTCCAAACAGTTCAACATATCAGTACATTAACTGTGTATAAACTGTACTCCTTATGTAATGTTTCTGTAAAGCCTCAAACTTTCATTTCTTCTTTCAAGGTCATATGACTGTAGTACATAGTGTGGGCTGCCAATTCAACTTTGACGTTTCAGTTTGAATGATTTCCTACTAAATGAATACCAGCTACATAGCAATGTATAATTTTCAATATGTCAAACACGAACAAAGTCATTCAAAGTATCAACATTCATGTTGAGGTATTGGTTTTAAACTTCAACAGACATCAGTGCAATATCATTTCTCCTTGATGTAGTTCTATACATGTACAGTACATGCACATAATGTGATCGTAAAGATGGCCACCGCCCAGCATGAACAGCAGAAGATAATGGCAGTTTTGGGAGTTGAGGGTGTAAGTCACCTTTGTTTGTTCACAGTAGTAAACTACATCATCAGAACCCATTGGCAGGCTGCCAAGCAAAGAGTAATAACAGAGAGAGGGAGAAAAAAAATCACTTACGTTATCAATCATTTTAAAGGCCGACAAGAGTGATGTATGTGTTACAACATAGTCACTGAGGAATTTTTGGGGGCTGACATCATCTTCATCAATACTAGTAATGGCTGTTTCAAGAAAACAACTTATCATCCTTCAGTTATCTAGTCATTATGTACCTACATGTAACTGCCAAAATAAAGGAAACACCAACATAAAGTGTCTTAATAGTACCACGAGCCGCCAGAACAGTTTGATTTTTGTTTACAAATGTTTTTATTTAACCAGGCAAGTCAGTTAGGAACAAATTCATATTTACAATGACAGCCTAGGAACAGTGCCTTTTTCAGGGGCAGACTGACACATTTTTACCTTGTCAGCTCGGGGATTCAATCTAGCGACATTTCAGGTACTGGCCCAACGCTCTAACCACTAGGCTACCTGCCGCCCTCAATGTGCCTTGGCTTATATTCTACAGTGTCTGGAACTCTATTGGAGGGATGCGACACCATATTAGCCAAAAAAATGATGGGATGTTAATTGCTTAATTCATTCAGGAACCAGACCTGTGTGGAAGCACCTGCTTTCAAAATACTTTGTATCCCTCATTTACTCAAGTGTTTCCTTTATTTCGACAGTTACCTGCACATTTGTGTGCAGTATGAATGTCCCAGTGACTACATAAAACCCAGCGAGGCAAGATATTACTGTTTCTGGGCATGGGCGATGGCTGGGTGATGGCTTATTGTATTCTCTTTTATTTTCAAATACAAAACACCAATTCAGACACTTGGGTCACATGACTATAATGACAAACATTGGCACAATATGGGTTTGGGCCGTTTGGCACTGGAATTTGGGCATTCCTATACAATAGTCACAGTAAAATCAAATCTTATATCATGCCTCTCTTCATCCCATAGAGCGAGTGTATCTTTCAATCCCATCCCAGTAATATACCTTTCCTTACCATGCTTGCTACTCACCTCCCTCCTCAGATTCTATTTAATGTACCTTTTTCAGAGGGATGAAAATCTCTGATGAAAGATTACAAAAAACATAGAAAACTACAGAAAATACACAGTGGACCAATAATAAGGTTTCACTTTTGTGAAGTCGATACGTACTCTTACGAAGAAAAAAAAAGTGTAAAATCACATTTAAGCCATGTCAAATTTGATTTCACATGTGAAATGTGGTTTTGGAACCCTTCACATGTGATGATATTTCACATGTGGATATTGATGCCCTGAAATCAAAAACGAGTCATTAGGTTGTCCCCGGGACGTCACGGACGCAGTTTTTTCAACGTACATATTTCACACACATGATCACATTGTGTATGTTTATACAGTAATTCTTATTCAACATGTCCTCACCTGCAATTTGAACTCTCAACCTTCTGATTTACGGCATTCCAATCTTCCTGCTACGCCTCCATGTTGTGTCGATAACTGATTTCACCTGTATTCCTACACTTTGGACTTAAAAGTAAATATCAGCTTTGTTAAAAATACACTCAAGAAAAACTGTTATATAGTGATTCAGGAGAAACATTAAAGATGCACTATGAAGAAATCGCTCCGCAATTTCCTGGTTAATAAAATTCAAAAAGTTTGCTTAATTTCAGTTTATGTGGCAAAACAAGCAAGTACAGTGTAGAGAATCATTGTACCATCTAAACCGCTGTAAAATATATATTCCATAACCAAAAATATTGTATTTTCTTTAAAGCTGGTGTACAAAACCAACATTTTGACATTATTTTGCATTCAAAAATGTGGAACTGCATTATCACATGTGAAAATCGAATTTGCTGTTTTCACATTTGAAAACAAAAATCCATGTGTCGTTTCATAGAGTCACATGTTGAAATTTACCGTCCCCATATTGTCACATTTATTTCACATGCTACAATGCTTTCACGTGTAGTTTCATGTTATCACATGTTGCTTTTTCACATGAACTTCACATAAGATCACATGAGATCATATTCGAAACACGTGATCACATGTGAAATTCATGTGTTTTCTCCATAAGGGTATCCCTACTCACAAAATCTCCGCCTTCACAAAGCCTCTTCTCTATGCATGGCGATGTTTCCCTGGCACCACAGCCAAATGTCATTTCTCAGCACAAATGAACCCAACAGATAAAGCTAGCCCTGTAACATGCTGGAGAAAAATGGTGACACTCCAAGTGTAGTGTCTGAATAAATTATATGTGGGGAGGACAAAGGCTGCCAGGCAGTTTGATCAGGCCCCTCATTGAAATCTATTTTTAATACGCTAAGACCTTGCAAAATGTATCAACCTGCCCTGCATTAAATTCAGCTTAACATTTTCAACTGTGGAGCACCTTGTCTACCGAAGCTGTTAATTTCTCATTTACACCAGTGGAAAGGATACGTTCAAAGCAAAACTACACAGTGCTCATCTTGAAGGTCTTTATTAATGGATGTAGGTAGAGAGGTTTTTTCCCACTCAGACAATGAATGATTCCAAAATGGCACACTATTCCCTAAATAGTGCACTGCTTTTTACCAGGGCCTGGTGACACCTAGTGCACCATATAGGGAATATGCTACCATTTAGGACACAGTTCACAATAGTAGAGGAGTCTTGGTGGAAAGTCACTAGAATCTTGTGAAACTTTGATATTTAGATACATGTACTATGCCAGTGGTTTTCAAACCTCTCCTCAGGGACACCCAAGCATTTCACAATTTTATTATAGCACTGAACTAGCTCACTGATTTACCTAACTATAGGCTTGATAATTAGTTGACAAATTTAATCAGTTGTACTAGCAATGGAATAGTTCAAATACATGCAACGGCTGAGGATCCCCGAGGAGAGGTTAGTCGTCCCCACAGTGACTGTACGTACATATCCCAACCAGAAGCCATGCATTACGGGCAACATCGTACCCTGTGAAAATAGCAAAGTTATCATTACTCTTTGTGCATTTATTCCTCGTACTTTTATCTTTCTATTTTTCTCTCTGCATTGTTGAGAATGGCCGGTAAGTAAGCATTTCACTGTTAGTCTACACCTGTTGTTTACGAAACATGTGTCAAATAACATTTGATTTGAAAACCCCTGTATTATGTCATCAAGAACAATGGATGTACGCTGTCATAGATGTTAAACACAGGTTATTCTTGCAGAGCCCAGTCTAAACAATCATGGTATAGCTCCTGTTCAACAATGGTTAGAGTAAACATTGTCTGGTCACAGTGAACCCATTTCCTTTGAGGTTTTTAGAGTCATTTGAAAGTAATGCAAAGTGTAACAGTTTGACAGAGGACAGATTTTCAAAGTTTAAGATGATTTCTCGGTAACTCCCTATGCATTTTCAGATCTGACCACTGATAAGACAAGTGTGTAAGTCTTTAAGTAGTCCAGACATTTCATCTTAGGAGGACCACCAACAGCACAAAGACGTCATAGGCCTACACTCGGTTCTATTTGAATTCATATTGTAGGTTTGTATTGTATCTGCATTTGTGTAGAAAGTTTTAAGAATAATGAGAGTTGTTGTAGGAACTGGCCTTCTCTCATAGTAAACTGCACTGTCTGCCTATCGCTTCACCTTCTGTTTAATCAGCTCTGAGCTGACAAAGGTCATGCGGATGCAATCCTGGGCTGCAAATGTTACTGTGTTTGTGATTGGAAAGGCCTCATCCAAAACATCTGCCTTGGATTTCGCAAGCATAGCCATTAACCTTTTCAAAATTACGTTTGGTTTTACTTGATAAACGGGGCCCAGCTAATGCGCTCAGCTCCGATCCCTCAAAGTGAATTTAGAAATATGGTCCTTTATCAAGTAGAATGAGAAACAGAGCGAGAAAGTGTAGAAACTAAGGGAAGGAGACAGTTGGAGGTAAACAGTATCTGGGTCAGGTCCAGGCTGTTAGTGCTTATTATTGAACATAGCTTCCTCCTCTTTGCCACAGTGCACAGGCAGTATCCTCTCTTGTACTCTCATATTGACCGCATGCATTATCGGGCATGGGGAACATGGCTACAGAACTCCCCTCATTATAAGTTTGGGTTTCTCTGAACATTATAGCAAGAGGAGGAAAAGGTATTGATCCATGGGAGATATCTAACGTGAAAACACTTCCCATCAGAAGAACCGGTGCTCATTTGGGAGAGTCGTGATTTCTTTCAGGACTACCACATCTGGGTTATTGGAGTCCATGGCGATACGATGAGAGTATTTCTTCTGTAATCAGGATACGTTACAAAATCTATATGTAGTAATTGTTATGAGCTCATTTTCACTGTGCAATTCAAACTTCATACTGCCATTAAACAACGAGATTGGGTGGAAGTTTTGAAAGGAAGTCACTTCCACTGATATCAAGTATGCATTGTCCTGGACATTCTCAATGCACCCCTTCTGTCAGTTCAACAGTCAGACGCATGACAGAGTTTTGGTTCTTGTATTTTTTTTGTATTCAGATGACTCTGAAAACAGACCATATCACTTACATTAAAAATCTGATCATGATCCTGAGAAAGAACGCTATTCACTTAACACACATCACCCATGCTATGCTTTCCAAGCTCATTTAAAAAACATTAATTCGCTACAGACTTCTCTGCCACAATAGTCAATCTGCATGTGAAAGTGTAGTATGTTAGATGACTCTGAATGACTCACACACCCATTTCTCCCTCAGTCTATAACATAATAACCTAACACATTCTATTTCTCAACCAGTACCCCTATAAATATTGAAGCACATTCAACCATTCATCTGTCCTTTACAGTGACAACTGTGAAAGGGAAATGTACATTTAATGCAAAAAATATTCCTTTCACTGTATTTGATATTTTCATGAATGGCCCACTATTCCACTGCTCCTGACAATAAGACAATGCATGTCGTGAAGAAGATGGTTCCCTGAAAATGTGCTCATCATATTGGAGGGAAGCGAATTCATTATTTCCAGAGGAAGCATATCAGTAATGGGCCACAGAGAATGCCAGATGAAAGGACAATGTCTGTCTGTTCCATCAACGGTTAGTGCTCAAAGACCATTTTTGCTAAATTTTATCCGACCCATTTCATCGTCATTGACAGCCTTTAATCAATGAATAAAGATTTTTCCAACTCCACCGTCTCAGCCCAATGAAAACCTTGTTTGAGAGAAAACATTGTTTGTTTTCAGAGATCGTTATAGAAACTGTTATGTATCGTTTTTTCTTCCCTGTGTCTAGTATTACCTACATTTCCAGATATAAAATATATATTTTCGTCCTTTGTTTTTTGTTTCGCATCTCTTTCTCTTACTATGTTCTTTGACAAATTCCATTTTAAAATGTATGATTAAGTACTGGGCCATTCTAACAGCCTCAATAGAAAATAACTAAGCATCACATACTATTCAGCACTTATGATGTTGACATACTGTACTGTAAGATGTCTGTTTTGGTATACATGAAGAGTACCTGCAATTCACACTGCTCCCAACAGACACTCTGAGGGCCATTGGGTTCATCCCAAATGGTTCAGCCCTGGACACTATGCACTACATGGTGAATAGAGTGTCATTTGGGACGCATCCATTCATCCTGTTCCTACAGAGATTGGTCCTTGGTGTCCTCTAACTAGTTTAGCCAGAAAACACGACCCAGTCATCTGGAAATGAAATAGGAGGGCTGGAGTTGAACTGTATTTGTTCTGGCCATGCTCAATGAAGCTGCTAATTGTCCTTGGCCATGTAAAGCAAACGTACACGTCCTTCTTCTTTTTCATTATCATCGAAGTTCTGTTTCTCTAAATACGACCCAACTCACATCCCTGAATCCAGCTACTCTGCACGCAACCTTGTGATGTACAGCTGACCATTCTCGCTCATTGGTGTCAATAGTTTAAGTGTCTAAAAGGAGTCCAAAACATGTTCCACTGCAGGATAGCAGATTTGATGGATACCACGACTCTCTGCAAAACAGGGACAATTATTACTGAGTTAACTGTCCTGGCTAAATTATTTGAAGTGAAAGATGAAATTAAAAGACTGACCAATTCACCTAGTTTACACAGCACTTTACACTTTAGTTCAAAGTGATAACCGGGCCCCAAAATTCTATTCAATTCCCGTAAAAAGGTGTTGTCAAGAGGATAAATTGTTTCAAAGACGATTAATGTATATATATGGATTGCCACTTTATCACATGACACACACTAATGTATGGTGTAAAAAATATAAATCTGGTAAGATCACTGTCAGCTTTCATTTTTCAGTCTAATGGGTGGAGCATTAGCAGCTGTTCGTCCCTGTCTTATAGCCATTCATTACCACCTATGTTATCCCAGTCTGCCGGTCTACTACCATAGCTCTATATATCAGTAGGAGTGAGACGAGGGGGAGCTCTTTCATTTATGTCTGCTTTAGGAGAAAAGATATATTGTCATGTCTATGCAGTCAGAGTGCAGAACATGGAGGATTGGTGCCATGAATGAAACATTTCGAAACTCTGTTGGTTTCAAACCTGCGTGTTTCTCTTTCCCTTTGAATTGTAAGGCAAGGATTTTTTCCTTTCTTCCATTGACTCAAAAACATATTATTGGTGGAAAGGGAAGAAAAATAGAAGCCTGGATGAATATACAACAGCATAATTTCATTGGCTGCATGTCATTCTGTGTTTGGAGTGGCTGACTAGAAGGTCATGTCATACAGGGGCTAAGAGACGTAACCTTACACTTGGCACAAAGGCTCTTCTTTGAGCTTTTGTGAGGACTGAGGGGACCTGAGGAGAGTGAATGGAGGGTGAATGGTTTGGCACCACTGTGACTGTGCAGCCCCAATGACGTCCATGAGTCTCTCCTCTCTCCTTCTTCTGTCTCCTCTCTTAGCCCTCTCACTATGGTGCAGCAGAACAGTGCATTTAATTTACTATTGGCTGCTTCCAAATGTACTGGGGAGGCGCTCCATAATTCATGAAGGAGGAGCAAAAGAAAAAAAAAGACATGATAATCTATGGTCTCTATTCATGTATGCCCCGTGCTTTCCATTGAATGTTACTGGGCAAAATAATAAAGGGAGACAATGGAAGCATTGATGGGACCTCACCATTAAATAACAATAGCTCAAAATATGTATGTGAGTAACCTTGATCGAGAAATTACATTCCTAGGGAAGGAAACCATAAATTATCTTCAAAGTCTTTTTGCAGTAATCATTGGCGATTCTGTTCATGACCATGTTCTCTATAATTAAGCAATTAACAGCTCTGGGAGGCAGTTAGTATGGCGCTGGACAGGATAGAGTGAAGCCCACAAAAATAATACCCATGAATCACTGAAGCGTTAGAGGATTTTAAGGAATTGCCGTGCAGAGTAATCAAAGATTTAAATGTAACGACTGAGGAGGCTGATTTTGGCTTGGAGAAGGAGAAAAACAGTGCATGCAAGTTTGCACGTACACATGTATGCACACACACACACACACACACACACACACACACACACACACACACACACACACACACACACACAGTGGGAGTAAACGTGGGAGTTAGCACAAAATGCCCAGAGGCGCTATCACACACAGAGATAACTCACCTGTAAATCAAACCTTGACAAGATGGAATTTACTACAGYTCTSTTWWKCWRKTCTAGATGTGTATAAGAGACAGCACACACACACTGGGAACACACACACACACACACACACACACACAGTGGGAGTAAACGTGGGAGTTAGCACAAAATGCCCAGAGGCGCTATCACACACAGAGATAACTCACCTGTAAATCAAACCTTGACAAGATGGAATTTACTACAGATCTGTTTACCTTCTCCTCTGTGCCATGTGGGAATGTACCTATAGCATGACATCATTTTAGAACGTTGACAGATTGTAGTGATTTTCCTTCATGATTCCCATAGAGTTAGAAACAAATGTACTGAAAGTGATAGATGAGACAAAAAAGAAAGAAAGAAAGAAACACTATGTTGATTAATAGCGTGTCGATATAAACCTCCTAAACTGTAGTATTCTGTGAAGAGAGATCCATTGCTCTGTCAGACAAGTGGTGTTCAATGGACCACATTCTATGTGAATACATTTGAGTCCATCGTCATTCAGCCTTTCCTTTCCTTTAGTTATTGTGCCTTTCAAACAGCGTTGATCTTCTCTTGTCCTGTAAGTCAGAGGAGCTATTTTAGGCTACGGCCAGACAGAGAGATTTTCTGTCTGAAAATGATGGATTGTGTGACGGCAAAAATGACGACGGCTGCATACACGTTTTCATACATCTCTACGTGGCCGTAGCCTTTAACAAGAACATACGGTATGAAAATAACAGCTCTGTGTCACTATGGATGGACTTCTTATACCTTTTTTATATTGTTTAACAGATCTGATCTTACTGATGTCTATAACAGTTAAAAGGCCTACCCTCACTAAGTCAGGGCATTTAGCACTGTGAGGTAAGGTTGTATTGCACCACAATGCGCCACATTGTAAATATGGACCTGAACTAAACTGACGGACTCTGTACATAGTACGCTTACTTTCTCGTGTTCTTCTTATTTCTTATTTTTACTCGTAGTGTGTTTTAGTTCTAACTTGTGTTCTTTTTAGTAGTACATTGTTATTGATTACTTCATTGTTGGGTTGCAAGAAAGGCATTTCATTGTACTTGTGCATGTGACATTAAAAGGCGAAACTTGAAACTAACCGAGCACGTGTGTGTGTGCGTGCATGTGTGCATGAGTCCGTGCCTGCATGGGTTCGTGCGTGGGTTTGTGTACGTGTGTGCATGCCTGTGTGTTTAAGTTTAAGGTGTTGATCTTGCAGCTTCCTTTCTTCTGCGACTTTAATAAATACATCTTGTCTTTGATATGTTAAAGTTGTTTATAATGATGCCTTAATAGAGCCACAGTCTTTCCCGTGGGAGGGAACAGTGTGCATGTCCTCCAGCACACACACACACATACACCCCCCCCCCCTCCCCCACACACACATACACGATTAATTCTTATCGTTGTGCACATATCTCAAAGCCACTATATATCTATGGATGCTTGGCTCAAACTGAGGTGCTTTTGTATCTGTGCCCCAGCATCTCTACTTTGCTTTTGGCTGTTGCTGGACTTTGTCATAACCCCCCCTCTCTTTTTTGAGGGGTGAAAAATAGTGGCCTCCTCCATCCAAGACCCTGTCTAAGATATTTAAGCCCAGTCCATAATGGGTGTGCTAAAACTAGATAATGTACCAAACCGTGTCCTTTTGATTTCCGACTAGCGTTGTTCCAATCCAGCTCCAATCAGAGTTCTCGTATATATGGGGGTACGAGTGATTTTCTCTCCTCAGATGACTGATCACTGGGAGACAGCCGGACACGAGCTGCCAAACCCAGAAATACAGACCCCATGTGCAGGAATAACACGTGTGTGTGTGTGTGTGTGTTATGTGTGTGTGTGTGTGTTATGTGTGTGTGTGTGTGTGTTATGGGTGTGTGTGTGGTGTGTTATGGGTGTGTTGTGGTGTGTGTGGTGTGTTTATGTGTGTTGTGTGTGTTGTGTGTTATGTTGTGTGTGTGTGTGTGTGTTATGTGTGTGGTGTGTTATGGTGTGTTCTACACCACAGTGTTCCAGAATGTACTGGCATGCATCTAGTTTGGCGGTTCTTTAATCCTCCATCTGCAGGACAGCAAACAAGTCATATAACACACACCACACACACACACACACACACACACACACACACACACACACACACACACACACACACACACACACACACACACACAAACCCACACACGCAACACGCACACGCACACGACACGCACACGCACACGCACAGCACAGCACACACACCACACACAACACAAATACCTGGTTTTTGATGGGGATGAATAAAAGAATAGTCACACAGAGAATTGTGAAACCTATGGTGGGAACAACCTGCTGTTTCTATTGAAGTGCAGTTTTCAATAAAGACCTGTGGGATCAAAACAACCACTCAATGACCCCTGTGGCTGACATACCTTTTCTTTTAATTCAAAAGCACATTGTTAGATATTCAACGAGTCACTTTAAATGTTCCAGATGAAAAAGAAAAGAAGGGGGGGGGGGGGGTGAAAAAAGAAAATGAAAAAGTATCTTCTCTCCTTCTGGCCACAGTGGGCGATGGTGAACGTAACCTTGTTGTCTGGCAATATCCTACTGACCTGGCTCACCCTTCCTGATGTATGAGCTAACATCAGACTGCTCACACGACATTTATTAGATTGCCTAATGATAAAAAGATAGGGGGGAAATAGATGACACTTAAATCCGAGCCCAGACACGGCAGAGTCACAGAGACGGGCGTCTCGGGTGGCTGGGGCCTCACACTGCCTCCCTGGCAGTCTCCCTGTTGTAATATCATAAAATGGAGAAGAGAGGCAGCTCCCCCGGAATACAAATGTTGCCTTTGAGTCGGATATGCGTGGCTTAAAATGTGGCACCATATTGAAGGGGGAATATTTCGCTTAGCAGATTCATCACTGTCATCATCTGGCCATTGTGGAGAAGCAATTTAGATGGTAAATACAGCATTGGCCCGTATATCATCTGTTTAGACTATGACATGCCAAAGTTGGGGCAACTACATTTCAGACTGGGCAAGACTTATTTTAAATAAATGGTCTTATTTGTCGTCAAGACAGTTTTATCGCACCACAACAAGGAGCATTTAAAATATCCTTTCTGAATAACATGACCTGCTTTAAAGATTTTACCTTTTGGACTTAAAGCCATCCTACATTTTGACTGCTAGACCTTTGTAAAAGGAACTTGTCAGTCAAGTAAGTACTATTGCTAGTTTCTACATCGTAAAATATACTTTTCTACCCCAGGAAGAAACATTTACTGTAATGTTTTCTATTCATTATTAAAATACAATTATAAGAAAAACATCTTTCAAATTTTTTGGGGAGTGAGATGCTACAGCATTCAAGGGCCTTTTAATTACAATGACATTGAGCAAATGTTGGAAATAAAATAAAAAGCAGACTGAGTATCCCTTTGAGCTTGGTGAAGTTATTAATTACACTTTGGATGGTGTATCAATACACCCAGTCACTACATACAGGCGTCCTTCCTAACTCAGTTGCCGGAGAAAACGTAAACCACTCAGGTGATTTTAAAACAGATACAGAATTGAAAGGTTGAGATATGTGACTTGTTTCAGGAAACCTTGCCGCTAGCCATGACTGGCTGATATAATGGATGGACTGGACATGCCGAGAGATGAGTTCAGATTGGTCTGCCATGTAAAATGCTTCTGTCTATAACATGAGCTGGTCAGTATTTGTAGGTACTTKTTTCTAACACTGCTTTTTTWWAAAGATATCAAAGTATTGCTCTCCATTTTCTGGAGAACCGAGTTTTGAAATCAGTGGAATTCCTGGTGGAATTAGAATATGATAGGTAAGGAAATAGAGAAAATTCTGGCGTTTGATTGCAAATATGCAGAGGGAGTCGAAAAGAGAACACACAGAAGACTGTACAAAACACCTGTCTGCGGATAATATCTTAAAACTAAGGGCAACCATGGCATCCATGACAGAGAGGGAGAAGCATCCATCCATGTAGTATATGGGTAAGATAGTCTAGCTAGCTACATTTTCAGATATTACACGTTTCAAATTTTGTCAGAAAGTTGTTTTAATTTCAAGTTAAAGTGTACTGTTAGGTAGCTAGCTAACGTAATTCTTCCGGTTTTGACCATTCTGCCCTGACCCTGAGCCTGCCTGCCGTTCTGTACTTTTCTGACACTGCCCTGGATTACTGACCTCTGCTTGCCCTGATCCTGAGCCCGAGTGCCGTTCTGTACTTTACTGACTCTGCCATGGATTACTGACCGCTGCCTGCCCTTGACCTGTCGTTTCCCTGCCCCCTGTTTTGTAAATAAACATCTGTGATTCAAACTGTCTGCATCTGGGTCTTATCCTGAGTCCTGATACCACTATGTCACTGTGACAACTGTCGATAGACGTAGCTGGTAAATTCGCTTTGGCTATCTATTCCGATTTCAGAGCAGTCTTGTCTGAGTGTGCCAGAGTGCAGAATAACTGATTAATTTACGAACGCTCAACACACGTTGAATATGGACGTGTCAGTAAACGTTGGCAAAAAAGCATAATTAAATAGTTTCTCATATTATTAGAAAACTGAGGATGGATCAGTACAGAATAAAAAATATTCTAAAACATGCATCCTGTTTGCAACATGGCACTTAAGTAATACTACAACGTTTTGTCCTGAATAAAATGTGTTATGTTTGGGGCAAATCCAACACAACACATCACTGAGTAACACTCTTCATATTTTCAGGCATGGTGGTGGCTGCATCATGCTATGGGTATGCTTGTCATCAGCAAGGACTAGGGAGTTCATTAGAATAAAAGGAAATGGAATACAGCTAAGCACAGGCAAAATCCTATAGGAAAACCTTGTTCCCTCAGCTTTCCAACTGATTGAGGACTTCCTGACTAGGTTGTGAAGGTCAGAAACAACACCTCCACTTCACTGATCCTCAACACTGGGGCCCCACAAGGGTGCATGCTCAGCCCCCTCCTGTACTCCCTGTTCACCCATGACTGTGCGGACAAGGACGCCTCCAACTCAATCATCAAGTTTGCAGACGACACAATAGTAGTAGGCTGGATTACCAACAATGATGAGACAGCCTACAGTGAGGAGGTGAGGGTTCTGGGAGTGTGGTGCCAGGAAAATAACCTCTCACTCAACGTAAAAAAAATAAATAAGGAGATGATCGTGGACTTCAGGAAACAGCAGAAGGAGCACCCCCTATCCACATCGACGGGACCGCAGTGGAGAAGGTAGAAAGTTCCTTGGCGTACACTTGACTGACAAACTGAAATGGTTCACCCACATAGACAGTGTGGCAAAGAAGGCACAACAGCGCCTCTTCAACTTCAGGAGGCTGAAGAAATTTGGCTTGGCACCTAAAACCCTCACACGCTTTTACAGATGCATAATTGAGAGCATCAGCTGCATCACTGCTTGATACGGCAACTGCAACGCCCGCAACCGCAGGGCTCTCCAGCTGGTGGTGTGGTCTGCGCATCACCAGGGGCAAACTACCTGCCCTCCTGGACACCTACAGCACCCGATGTCACAGGAAGGCCAAAAAGATCATCAAGGACAACAACCATCCATGCCACTGCCTGTTCACCCCGCTATCATCCAGAAGGCGAGGTCAGTACAGGTGCATCAAAGCTGCGATCAAGAGACTGAAAAACAGCTTCTATCTCAAGGCCATCAGACTTCTCATCTCAAGGTTCCAAGATAGCGTAGCAGTCGGACGTCTGTTTTTGTCTTGTCTTGTCCCGTCCTGTGTATATGTCATTTTCTTCGTATATATTTCTCATATTATTTAAATATTTTTAATCTCAATTTCCATCTATGGACTGAACATACTCTCCTGCAACCCGCCTCACCCAATGTGATGTGGATCTGCTATTTTTTATACTTTAGAACTGGAACCCCCATCAGAAGCTAGCCAGCTAACTAGCTACTAGCTAGTAGTCAGTTAGCCACTGCTAGCGGTCATCACCGTTAATTCGGACATCTTCCAGCCTCAGCCCAGTCAATTCATGCCAGTCTGCACAGCGCAATATCAACCCAGATCATATCAGACTGCTTTTCTCTACCACATCTCTGGATACCTACTGCAAGCTCTGAACCTTTACACCGGATCATCGCAGGAGCTAGCCTTGAGCTACGCCCATCTCCCGGCTAGCCCGAAGAGATTCCATCAGACGATTCCTGGGATACAATACCTCTTTTGCCAATTGGCCTGGACCCCTTTCTGCCGACTTGGAGCCCCGCCAATCCATCACGACTGGTCTGCCGATGTAACCGTCTGAGGGGGTTTCTACAGGCTCTTCCATTGCGACGTCCCCATCTGCTAGCCCACCAGTCCCTCTGGTGATGTAGAGGTTAACCCAGGCCCTGCAGCCCCCAGCATCACTCCCATTCCCCAGGCACTCTCATTTGTTGACTTCTGTAACCGTAAAAGCCTTGGTTTCATGCATGTTAACATTAGAAGCCTCCTCCCTAAGTTTGTTTTATTCACTGCTTTAGCACACTCCGCCAACCCGGATCTCTTAGCCGTGTATGAAACCTGGCTTAGGAAGGCCACCAAAAATACTGAAATTTCCATCCCTAACTATAACATTTCCCGACAAGATAGAACTGCCAAAGGGGAGTTGCAATCTACAGCAGAGATAGCCTGCAGAGTTCTGTCATACTATCCAGGTCTGTGCCCAAACAATTCAAGCTTCTACTTAAAAAAATCCACCTTTCCAGAAACAAGTCTTTCATCGTTGCCGCTTGTTATAGACCCCCTTCAGCCCACAGCTGTGCCTTGGACACCATATGTGAATTGATCGCCCCCCATCTATCTTCAGAGTTCATACTGTTAGGTGACCTAAACTGGGACATGCTTAACACCCCGGCCGTCCTACAAACTAGGCTAGATGCCCTCAATCTCACACAAATTATCAAGGAACTTACCAGGTACAACCCTAAATCCGTAACCATGGGCACCCTCTTAGATATCATCCTGACCAACTTGCTCTCTAAATACACCTCTGCTGTCTTCCACCGATCACTGCCTCATTGCCTGTGTGCGTAATGTGTCCGCGGTCAAACGACCACCCCTCATCACTGTCAAATGCTCCCTAAAACACTTCAGCAAGCAGGCCTTTCTAATCGACTTGGCTCAAGTATCCTGGAAGGATATTGACCTCATCCCGTCAGTAGATGCCAGGTTGCTCTTCAAAAAGTGTTTTCCTCACCATCTTAAATAAGCATGCCCCATTGAAAAAATGTAGAACTAAGAATAGATATAGCCCTTGGTTCACCCCAGACTTGACTGCCCTTGACCAGCACAAAAACATCCTGTGGCGTTCTGCATTAGCATCAAATAGCACCCGCGATATGCAACATTTCAGGGAACCACTATACTCAGTCAGTTAGGAAAGCTAAGGTTTGCTTCTTCAAACAGAAATTTGCATCCTGTAGCACTAATTCCCAAAGGTTTTGGGACACTGTAAAGGACATAGAGAATAAAAGCACCTCCTCCCAGCTGCCCACTGCACTGAGGATAGGAAACACTGTCACCACCGATAAATCTACGATAATCGATAGTTTCAATAAGCATTTTTCTACGGCTGGCCATGCTTTCCACCTGGCTACCCCTACCCCGGCCAACATCTCAGCACCCCCTGCAGCAACTTGCCCAAGCCCCCCCCCCCCGCTTCTCTTTCACCCAAAACCAGACAGCTGATGTTCTGAAAGAGTTGAAAAATCTGGATCCCGACAAATCAGCGCGGTAAGACAATCTGGACCCTCTCTTTCTAAAATTAATCCGCTGAAATTGTTGCAACCCCTATTACTAGCCAATTGAACCTCTCTTTCGTATCCTCTGAATCCCCAAGATTGGGAAAGCTCGCGTCATCCCCCTCTTCAAAGGGGAGACACTCTAGACCCAAACTGTTATAGACCTATATCCATCCTGCCCTGCCTTTCTAAAATCTTTCGAAAGCCAAGCTAACAAACAGATCACCAAACATTTTCGAATCCCACTGTACCTTCTTCCACTATGCAATCTGGTTTCGAGCTGGTCACGGGTGCACCTCAGCCACGCTCAAGTACAACTAGATCATAACCGATCGATAAAAGACAGTACTGGGTGCAGCCGTCTTCACTGGACCTGCCCAAGGCTTTTGACTCTGTCAATCCCGCCATCTATCGCAGACTCAATCCCTTGGCTTCTCAAATGACTGCCTCGCCTGGTTCACCAACTACTTCTCAGATAGAGTTCAGTGTGTCAAATCGGAGGGCCTGTTTTCCGGACCTCTGGCAGTCTCTATGGGGGTGCCACAGGGTTCAATTCTCGAGCCGACTCTTTTCTCTGTCTATATCAATGATGTCGCTCTTGCTGCGACTGTGTTCTCTACTCAGACGACACCATTCTGTATACATCTGGCCCTTCTTTGGACACTGTGCTAGCAAACCTCCAAACGAGCTTCAACGCCGTACAACACTRCTTCCGTGGCCTCCAACTGCTTTTAAACGCTAGTAAAACTAAGTGCATGCCCTTCAACCGATTGCTGCCCACACCCGCCCGCCCGACTAGCATCACTACTCTGGACGGTTCTGACTTAGAATATGTGGACAACTACAAATACCTAGGTGTCTGGTTAGACTGTAAACTCTCCTTCCATACTCACATTAAGCATCTCCAATACAAAATTAAATCTAGAATTGGCTTCCTATTTAACAACTAAGCCTCCTTCACTCATGCTGCCAAACATACCCTCATAAAACTGACTATCCTACCGATCCTTGACTTCAGCGATGTAATTTACAAAATAGCCTCCAACACTCTACTCAGCAAACTGGATGTAGTCTATCACAGTGCCATCCGTTTTGTCACCAAAGCCCCATATACTACCCACCACTGCGACCTGTATGCTCTCGTTGGCTGGCCCTCACTACATATTCGTTGCCAAACCCACTGACTCCAGGCCATCTATAAGTCTTTGCTAGGTAAAGCCCTGCCTTATCTCAGCTCACTGGTCACGATAACAACACCCACCCGTAGCATGCACTCCAGCAGATATATTTCACTGGTCATCCCCAAAGCCAACACTTCCTTTGGCCGCCTTTCCTTCCAGTTCTCTGCTGCCAATGACTGGAACATATAGTAAAAATCTCTGTAGCTGGAGTCTTTTATCTCCCTCTCTAACTTTAAGCATCAGCTGTCAGAGCAGCTTACCGATCACTGTACCTGTACACAGCCAATCTGTAAATAGTGCACCCAACTACCTCATCCCCATATTATTACTTATCCTCTTGCTCTTTTGCACCCCAGTATCTCTACTTGCACATCATCATCTGCACATCTATCACTCCAGTGTTAATGCTAAATTGTAATATTTTGCCTCTATGGCCTATTTATTGTCTTACCTCCCTACTCGTCTACATTTGCACACACTGTACATAGATTTTTCTATTGTGTTATTGACTGTACATTTGTTTATGTGTAACTCTGTGTTGTTGTTTTTGTCGCACTGCTTTGCTTTATCTTGGACAGGTCGCAGTTGTAAATGAGAACTTGTTCTCAACTGGCCTACCTGGTTAAATAAAGGTGAAATAAAAAAATAAAAAAAATAAAAGACTGTTGAATAGCCATCACTTGCTCGTAAAGGTTGGTGCATATATACGTAGACTTAAAATCACTGGACACTTTAAAAAACGGAACACCAGTCACTTAATAATGTTAACATATTTTACTTTACGCATCTTAGTCTATGCCGCTCTGACATTGCTCATCCATATATTTATATAATTACATTTTTCTACTTGTGTGTATTTTTTTTCTACTGTGTCATTGACTTGTTTATTGTGTTATTGGCTTGTTTATTGTTTTACTCCATGTGTAACTCTGTGTTGTTGTCTGTGTCACACTGCTTTGCTTTATCTTGGACAGGTCGCAGTTGTAAATGAGAACTTGTTCTCAACTAGCCTACCTGGTTAAATAAAGGTGAAATCATATATATGATACATATATGATACATATATATCATATATATGTTGTGAAATTGTTAGATATTACTTGTTAGATATTACTGCACTGTTGGAGCTAGAGACACAAGCATTTCGCTGCGCCAACAATAACATCTGCTAAACACGTGTATGTGACCAATACAATTTGATTTGAACAAAATGTTGAAAACATCTAAGGGGTGTGAATACTTTCTGAAGGCYTGGTAGGAATGAATATGCACAGCCATCTGTGACTGCCTATGGATTGAAGTGAATGGTGTGTATAGTGACTTATATCACAGTCGATGCGTTATGAATACAGTATGTCACCTCCGTATTTATAACTGATGGAAAACTATTTCACATATGACATTCATATGACGCCTGGAGCTAATGGAATATATACAGTGTAAAGGAACCAACTGAATGATTGATTCAATATTATTCCATTTGTTATACTGAGATGGCTCCCAGGGTGGTCTTCATAGTCAGGCCTGCAGGCCAGCTCACTGGTAATGTCTGTGGTGTGCTTTCTTATCTGGGAGATGAGACAAGAGGTTTAACCCAGCTCTTAAAGGAGAAACGTGGAGGAGTTGCAGATTGAAGCAATGGCTGACTGATCATCTGTTGCATGTGTGCACAGAGTCAAAGCAGGAAACCCTCCAAAGAAGATTCTGATTCCAAAGTTCGAGAATGTTCATTATTCCTCTCCCTCCTCCCATTCCATTGGCTGAGGATCTCTCAAGGATCTCTCCCATGGAGAGTGATGACGTCATCTTCACAGCCCACATGTTGACCTAACATTGCCTGGTTAAATGAAAGCCATGTGCTMCCCAGACTGAGACTGCGGAGCTGGCTGTCTGATAATTGACAGCGTAGGCTTTGAAATAGCTGATTATGCACAACACCGGGTCTGGCCTGCCTGCCTTACTACCCTCAGATGGCCAACTCTACAAGACGGTTTGATCAGAGGAAGCTGCGTCCTAAATGGCACCCTATTGRCTATGTAGTGCACAACTTTTGAACAGGGTCCACAGGGCCACTATATAGGAAAAACCCATACAGCATTAATAATGTCACACCCAGTCACACTATGTGTCCCTTATATTATTATTAGTAGTAGGAGAGCAGTGAGATTATGTCCCTTAATAAGCAGATAGAAGCAGCAGTGATGGAGAATGAGATTGTGATCAGAATCTGAATGAAAATTCCCCAAAAACGTATTAGCAGCAACACGACTTCACGTCTCAAAGACTTACATAGTGTACAGTACTGTATATCGATATTCATATGCTGCTATCCGCAAAATGTCTCAGCAACAGGACAAAGTCCTCAGATTCATTGTAAAGGCCTCAGACTCTCACCGCCGACCCTGACTCTAGGTCAAAGACATAYAGGTCATTTCTCAGCGCCTTAGCCAGCGTCGTCTGATGAAAAATATTGACCAACGTGGCGAATAAGCTGGAACCAGGGAAAGTGGTGAAGTGGAACTTTTTCACTTTGACATATATTAGTGAGTCTGGATTAAAAGACTTGATGTAGTGCAGATCCATCAGTCAGGTTGAAGGACAGGGGATGGTGGATGGAGGGGGGGGTGTATTGTGGACATGGTCATGACTCGAAGACAATCTATAGTAACCCATACTAAGTCTGCGTGTCCGGGTATAGGCTAGTCAATGGCATCAGACTGAAAATAAAGGGAGAGAGGGATGGATGGATGCCGGACAAAAGAGACGGCTGGCCTGGAGCTCTCTTTTTCCATCCGTGGGGTTAGTGAAATCTGTCTCAGGGGAATGGGAGACCTTAAGACATAGCTCACCCTTCTGACCCCCTGACCTGCATGCCCCTGCCCGGCCACACAGCCTTTAAACGGACAAGATGGATGGCTTCTCATGCATGATTCTAGTCAAATGATTTATTGATCGCTAAGTGATGGTGATATTTGAGCATTTTTTTCTCCCCTGCCTTCTTTCAACTACAAAACCTTGATTTTGCAACATTTCACCACCATGGCATCAATTTATTTCCTTATTCTTCAGATTTGTATCTTTTCATTAATTATTATCCGGCCAGACAGTAAATCCATCATAGAAGCCTCTCTGGCAGAGAAGTACAGATAGAAAGATAATCTTGACAGAGGCTCTTGCTCTACTATTAGTCGGAGAAGGTAATAACTCACTTTTTTAATATCCATGTGTCACTTTGTGAGTTTAATGCTACTCTGAACCTAGCATTGACTGACTTTCCTTGGGGCTATAGAGTATGCGTTCACCTTTAGCCGTCAACAGCATACCATAGATACTGTACAATGCATTGGGATTCACACATAGGCACTGTGGTGGAAAATTACAGGCGAGAGACTGGGCAATCTGGGCCAAAGTGTTCCATAACAGCCTGACAGGTTAGAACAGCGCGAGTTCCCTGCAGATATGTGGCCTATAAAAATCTGCCAGTACATTATTGCACCTACTTCCCTCTCTCTCTATGTCTTGGTCTCTCTCTCTCTATGTCTTGGTCTCTCTCTCTCTATGTCTTGGTCTCTCTCTCTCTATGTCTTGGTCTCTCACTCATCTACTGATGTCTTGGTCTCCTATCATCTCTCATGTCTGGCTCATCATCTCTCTCTTGTCATGGTCTCTCTCTCATATGCTTGCTCTTCTCATGTCTTGAAGATATTCTCTTCATCTCTCTACTATGTCTTGGTCTCTCTCTCTTATGTCTGGTCTCTCTCTCTCTATGTCTTGGTCTCTCTCTCTCTATGTCTTGGTCTCATCTCCTCTATGTCTTGGTCTCTCTCTCATCTATGTCTTGGTCTCTCTATCCTTCTCTCTCTCTCTATATGTCTTGGTCTCTCTGTACTCTCTCCTCTTCTTATGTCTTGGTCTCTCTCTTCCTATGTCTTGGTCTCTCTCTTTTCTTGGTCTCTCTCTCTATGTCTTGTCTCTCTCTCTCTCTATGTCTTGGTCTCTCCTCTCTTCTATGTCTTGGTCTCTTCTCCTCTCTCTCTCTTCTTTCTCTCCTCTCTCTCCTCTATCTCTCTCGCGCTGTTCTAACCTGTCTAGCTTGCAACCGTTCGCCATCACAGAATAACTTGGCGTTCCCATCAAGAGTGACAAGCATGGTTCAGTGATAAAGCTCATTAGCTACTTCCCTTATATCTCTTAAGTTCAGTCTGTTCAAAGCTTGTGGACTGGTTTTCGGTAAGACTCTTCTGTCCCAACTGAATTGTTTTTTATTCTACTTCGACACCTGAAATGTCATCACTGCACAGAAGCTTCAAGCTGGAAGAAAATAATTAGGATTGAAAATAGTGATGAACTCAATGCAAAAAGAGCAAATGTTTAAAAAGAAAACAACCCTAATTCAAAACATCTCTCAGGCTCTTGTTGCATACTGCTATAATGCTATAGTTGTTTGGACCGCAATGCACCAWGGGTGGGATTGGCTATTCAAACCACATGTGGATGTTTTTGTGTCCCCAGTTCCACCACCTTGATTGTGACCCCTCTAACCCCATCCAACATTAATATGCCATGGGCAAGTAACCACAAGAAGGATAAATGAAGAGAGCAGAAACAGAGATGGAGACAGAGACGAAAAGAGAGAGAGAGACCAAGACAGAAATACACCGTGAGAGGGAAAGAGAACGAGATAATGAGAGAATGAAAGGAGAAAACAGAATAATTAGCACAGATCTGCAATCCTTTGCTAGAGGTCATGTGCCTGATAAACACTTGCTTGCCTGTCTGTGTTGCATCCTAAGTGAGGATCTCAGTGTAATTATCCTGGATGCAGTGAGATACGTGGCTGAACGTGTGTAATGTCACGCCCTTTCCCCCTCTTCTAAAGCGGGGGGCTCCCCTATGTCAGCCGCCACACAGACAGGGGATAGAAGGTCACTCACCAAAAGGAAAGGTCAGGGGAAGGACCAGACCACTGGCAGAACCCAGCGCTGTAGCTAGAGAATGGGCAAAGGTTTGTTAAGATTTAAAATTAAATGTTCTTTGCTTTCTATGTCCTTTCTTCAATTATGTATCTTTTGCAGACAATGGGGTTTGATTATACATGGGTACCTATTCAGTAAAACCTGCATACTAGGTTTCTGGCATATGTCAATTTCATGATTCTTCTTGCAGAGACTCAGAGGCCATAAACACTGCATGAAACTTGGTTATTCTCTTTACTGATAGAGCTCTCCGGTGCAATTTGAAGTCAAATGTAACAAGAGCTACATGCTGCTACACTTTCAAATTCCTGTCGACATCTTCATTAAAACATCAAAAAGTCTCTCTTTTAAAGACGGGGGCAGCACTATATACAGAAAAAAAACCTCTCCAAATTGAGAGGAGCCTTGCGTATATATGGTACCAGGACAAGCTCTGCTGTCTCGGCAGATTCCTGTGAGCCAGGGGGGACAGTGAGCAGTAAAAGGAGTCCTTCCTGAAGGCTCGCAGCGTGTGTTAGTGGGCGACACCACAGAGATCAGAGGGAGAGAGAAGTCAGTAGGCTGGCCCAGAGCTTCCTCTCTCTCCAGGGACACAGAGAGGAGAGAGCTTTAATCACCACACAGCCAGGCAAAGTGATCGTGAACTCCACAAGCCTTTGGTCTCTCTCTTGCTCTGTGTCTCTCTGTCTCTATCTCTCTGATTCTTTCTTTCTTTCTCTCTCTTCTCCCTCTTCCTCTCTCCCTATCTCTGATTCTGTAGTAGTTTTGTACTATACATCCTCACATAGAGGACCACTGTCTTGCAGAATTTCTTGTTGAAGCAGCAGAAAGGCAAATGCAAGGACAGTAGTAGTTTGTTCTCCTCAGTCAGAACTCTTTCCAGTATCCGGTAGCAGCACTAATTGAAGATGCGACAGACAAGTCCCTGATCACCAGGCCTCCAGAGAGTGGATACCATAAAAGCAGCTAACACACTGGAAACATATTTGTCAGCGAGTATCTTTAGATTTTTTCTGGGAAATGTTACATGCTGTTTGTTAGACAGACCTGCCCCATTATGAGGTACTCAGGAGTAGTAACACTGTGGGGAGGGTCTGAGAGCCCTGTCATCTAATGCTGATTGAGGTTGGAAGACTGTAATTATGCAGCCAAAAATGCTTCATTATCATGGAATTCACATTGAAAACCTGCGATTGCTGGCATTTGTTTATGTCAAAAAAATTGCAAATCATCACTGGACATGTTCAGGTATTGTAAGCAAAATGTTGGTATTGTTGAATTTGTCTGAAGTACATTTTCAGAAGCTTGTCAATTTATTTACTCATAAAAGATGAGGTATTCATAAAATATTTGGTCTTAGCTGTCAAATCTAGATATGCTCATATAGTGATAACAACAAGAGAAACATCCTAGTTGTCAGGCACAGCTTGAAGCCGGTCATACTGTCATACAAACTGTATGGCCTATATTCTGTAGACTAACTTTGGTCTCTGAGCTATTCTGTGAATTATTCTATTTAGGGTATTTCCTGGTTTGCCACCATAACATTGGGTTACTTTGCTCATAAAACATTTAGATTCCATATGTGTCAGGCCATAATAGACAGCAGCTAAGTGCAGGGTAACTCAGTAAGTCAGTGATATCTCTGTTGCTTGGCAGGCATCACAAATAAATGACAGTTGAGACATCCCCTTTGGTTTTGAAACTCATTTCCTCTTAACTGTGAAGAGAAGAAGAAGAAAACAATATTATTCAAGTTGCCATGGTGATTCAATTTAAACAGGTCCCTTCCCCCAACTCATCTCCTCCCTCTCGCCCGTTCTCTCTCCCTCCCTCGTTTCCTTTCTAGAACAAATAACACACATTTTAGAAAYGAATTCCCTGTTTGTGGGAGTTGAGGCGAGCTGAGCTTCACTAACATAACCTACTGGGGWCGGATGGACAGACGTGCTCTCCAGGACCTAGCTTTCTATCCCATGCATCCCTTTGGGATTTTAACTCATTGGCTATTCTGCACTCACTAGTGACATCATCACCCATATAGGCCTAATGTGTTTATTTGGAGTTTAAACAGGGAGGCTTTTTTTTTCAATCACCGTCACCATCACCACTGAGCCTCAATGTTTCTACTAAAAATAGAACTTCTGGACTTTCCTATGGCGTAACAAAAAAACACAGAGAAAATTTCACCACACAGCGTTCACGTTCTTCGTCTGACACTGTGGTGACAGATCCTACTATAAACGCTCACTGTAGGAAACATTTCAATCAATTACTGTACATGCTGCTCGGATATTGAATGTGTCAACATTTCCTCTCAAGTGAAAACGAAACAAAATGGATATCATTCGAAGGAGTGGTTTACATTAATGTTGGATAAATGCAGACTGGCATTTTGATTACATTGCTTCACAGCTTTCCCACTGAAAATTGTAAGCCAGCCAGAGTGTGATCCAACAGTCTGTGTCTGATCCCCCTATTTTTTCCTCCTCAATTTTCGCTCCTGTTTTTCCTCTCCTCTCTCTAGTGTCTGTCTCACACACAGTGGCTGTCTGCCATGTTGGACATGTGCCCTACGAAAGAAACACACACACACAGACAGACACACACAAAGAGAGAGAGACAGAAACACTTGGGAGAAGTAATGTGTGTTCCAGCTAAAACATGCTGTGAAACAGAATCACAAATCATCACAAACTGGATACTACATTTACATTTTACTGCACTGTGTATTTGGCTCCTCCAATACAAAGTCAAATAAGCATATGTAGCTACTAGCTAGAGCTAAATGTCCCACAGGATTGCCTATTAACTTTGCGATTCTGTGGTTTTCCAGATCCAGTGACTGCACAACATAATTATAGCTTAATCCCACATGTTCCAGCGTTTAGCCTGGAATGACTGGTTTGATTGAGCAAGATGGGGTATGATACTGCCGGTGGGGAAAGCCCTTCGTCAGTGCCAGGATCTCTGAAATAGATCCACGTGACAGATCAGAAGTTGAAAGGGGATCCCTTCTCTCTGGTTCCTTCTCTCTTCTTGTTTTGTCAGCTATCTCCATGGCGATCTGTGTTTACGTCGAAGCGGCCAGCAACACTTGAATGACAGACTCATTTTGTAATACCTATTTATAAACTCCAACGGCACACAGTACAGCGGCAGTGGAAAGCATGGTCTAACCACCATACGTCCTGTCGACTCTGATTAGTAGAACCACTGGTCGGCAGTTTAGCGCTGAATTACAAAGTAGGCCCAGGAAATACGTCCAGCTATTACCATGGCAACAGGGTCAAAGAAAATAACTGTCTGTTATTATATACACGTCATGGTTCAATATTGTCAGTCTTTTACTGAAATTCTTTCTGTTGTAACTGTTTTATCTGTTAAACATTCAAATAATAATGAACAGATAATAAATACATTACACACAGTCTCTTCGAATATCGGAGACGACTGTTGTGAGCTTGTTGTTCAAAGATATAACAAACACATCTCTCCAGAATCCTGAAATAAGATCGTCGAAAGGCAAATTATATAAAATGGGATAACTTTTTGCATATTCTGTGGTAATGAGAGCCTCTCAGACCGTCTGAAGGACCTACCAGATAGCAGCGCTCCAGAGCTCCGAAGAGGTTCAAATTAACTTAATATTTTGGCTCTTTCATTAACCCAACATATAAACTATTAATGGTCTCTAAGGTTATTTTTCACGATAAGGCTCCCACGTTTGAAAATATCTCATTAGCACCGAAATTAGGGGACCCTCGTACTGTATAAGACGATCAAGATTGGGCTCACTAAGACATATTGAGCAAAATGCATATTTAGTGTGCACATATGTGTGTGTGTATGTGTGTGTGCCTGCGTGAGAGAGAGAGAGAGACAGAGAGAGAGCAAAATAGAGAATGAAAGAAAGAAAGAAAGACAGAGAGAAAGAATGAGCATGCTGTAAGCCTTGATGTGTCTGTATGATCTATCTCCCGCTCTCTCTGTTCCTCCCAGGGTGTGTGTGGTATCTCCAGGAAGACGAGTGTGTGCCAGTGTGTCCTGTGTCACTGGGTGTCCTGTCTGTGTCACTGCCTGTCTGTGTCCTTGACTCTGGGTGAGCAGAGAGCAGGAGTCAGGAGTCAGGAGATACACACACACAGCTGTCAGATGTGTCAGATTGTCGTCGTGTCAGACTGTCGTCATGTCACTTAAACAGAGGATGTGCAGCGTCTCTATGTACCCTAATACAACATGCATTCCCATCCCATGCTACCCATCTCAGAGACAGAAAGTGAATAAATCCAAATCAAATGAAATTGTATTTGTCACATGCTTCGTAAACAACAGGTTTAGACTAACAGTGAAATGCTTACTTAAAATGAGAATTTTATCACAAGGAATAAATACACAATGAGTAACGATAACTTGGCTATAAACACGGAGTACCAGTACCGAGTCGATGTGCAGGGGTACAAGGTAATTGAGGTAAATATGTACAGTACCAGTCAAAACTTTAGACACACCTACTCATTCAAGGTTTTTTCTGTATTTTTACTATTTTCTACATTGTAGAAAAATATTGAAGACATCAAAACTATGAAATAACACATATGGAATCATGTCATAACTAAAAAAGCATTAAACAAATCAAATATTTTTGATTCTTCAAAGTAGCCACCCTTTGCCTTGATGACACCGTTGCACAACTTCACCTGGAATGCTTTTCCAACAGTCTTGAAGGAGTTCCCACATATGCTGAGTACTTGTTGGCTGCTTTTCCTTCACTCTGCCGTCCAACTAATCCCAAATCATCTCAATTGGGTTGAGGTAGGGTGATTGTGGAGGCCAGGTCATCTGATGCAGCACTCCACCACTCTGTTTGTTGGTCAAATAGCCCTAACACAGCCTGCAGGTGTGTTGGGACATTGTCCTGTTGAAAAATAAATTATAGTCCCCTAAGGGCAAACCAGATGGGATGGCGTATCGCAGCGGAATGCTGTGGTAGCCATGCTGTTTAAGTGTGCCTTGAATTCTAAATAAATCASAGACAGTGTCACCAGCAAAGCACCCCCACACCATCACACCTCCTTCTCCATGCTTCACGGTGGGAATCACACATGCAGAGATCATTCGTTTACCTACTCTGCATCTCACAAATAGACGGCGGATGGAAGCAAAAATCTCAAATTTGGACTCATCGGTTCAAAGGACAGATTTCCACCGGTCTAATGTCCTTTGCTCGTGTTTCTTGGCCCAAGCAAGTCTCTTCTTCTTATTGGGGTCCTTTAGTAGTGGTTTCTTTGCAGCAATTCAACCATGAAGGCCTGATTCACGCAGCCTCCTCTGAACAGTTGATGTTGAGATGTGTCTGTTACTTGAACTCTGTTAAGCATTTATTTGAGCTTCAATCTGAGGATCAGTTAACTCTAATGAAATCCTCTGCAGTAGAGGTAACTCTGGGTCTTCCTTTCCTGTGGCGGTCCTCATGAGAGAGAGTTTCATCATAGCGTTTGATGGTTTTTGTGACTGTACTTGAAGAAACTTGAAGAAAGTTCTTATTGACTACCCTCACCATCTTAGTGATAAGCTTGGAGGGCACTATGATGTTGAACGCTGAGCTGTAGTCAATGAACAGCATTCTCACGTAAGTATTACTTTTGTCCAAGTGGGAGAGGGCAGTGTGGAGTGAAATAGAGATTGTGTCATCTGTGGATCTGTTGGGGCGGTATGCGAATTGAAGTGGGTCCAGGGTGTTTGGGATCATGATATTGCGGTGAGCAATTACCAGCCTTTCAAAGCATTTCATGGCTACAAATGAGTGCTAAGGGGCGATAGTCATTTAGACAGGTTACCTTGGCGTCCTTGGGCACAGGGACTACGGTGGACTGCTTTAAACATGTAGGTATTACAGACTGGGTCAGGGAGAGGTTGAAAATATCAGTGAAGACATTTGCCCAGCTGGTCAGCGCATGCTCTGAGTACACGTCCTGGTAATCCGTCTTGCCCTGCGACCTTGTGAATATTAGCCTGTTTAAAGGCCTTGCTCACATCAGCTACGGAGAGGGTGATCAAACAGTCATCTGGAACAGCTGGTGCTCTCTTGTATAGTTCAGTGTTGCTAGCATCGAATTACACATAAAAGATATTTAGCTTGTCTGGTAGGCTTGTGTCACCCGACAGTTCGCGGCTGGGTTTCCCTTTGTAATCCATGATTGTTTGCAAGTTCTGCCATAGCCGACTAGCGTCAGAGCCTGTGTAGTTGGATTCGYTCTTGGTCCTGTATTGACACTTTGCATGCTTGATAGTTCGTCAGAGGGCGTAGCGGGATTTCTTATAAGCGTCTGGATTAGTGTCCCACTCATTGAAAGTGGCAGCTTTAGTCTTTAGCTCAGTGCAGATGTTGCCTATAATCCATGGCTTCTGGTTGGGATATGTACGTATGGTCTCCGTAGGGACAACGTCATCGATGAACTAATTAATGAAGATGGTGACTGATGTGGTAAACTCCTCAATGCCATTGGATGAATCCCGGAACATATTCCAGTCAGTGCTAGCGAAACAGTCCTGTAGCTTAGCATCCGCTTCATCGGACCACTTCTGTATGTCACTGGTACTTCCTGTTTGTAAGCAGAAATCAGGATAGAGTTATGGTCACATTTGCCAAATAGAGGGCGAGGGAGAGCTTTGTGTCTCTGTGTGTGGAATAAAGGTGATCTAGAGTGTTTTTACCTGTTGTTGCACAGGTGACATGCTGGTAGAAATGAGGTCAAATGGATTTCAGTTTTCCAGCCACCTCTGGGTGAGCATTTTCTTGTTTGATTAAGGCCTTGTACAGCTCGTTGAGTGCGATCTTAGCGCCAGCATCGGTTTATGATGGTAAATAGACAGCTATAAAAAATATAGATGAAACTCTGTTGGTAAATAGTGTGGTCTACAGCTTATTATGAGGTATTCTATCTCAGACAAGCAGAACCTCGAGACTTCCTTAATATTAGAGATCACGCACCAGCTGTTGTTAACAAAGAGACACCCCTTCCTCTGAGCTTCCCCGACACAGCCGTTCTGTCCTGCCAATGTATAGAAAAACCATCTACTGTCGGTTTCTATTTACCATGTCCTTGTTCAGCCACCACTTGGAGAAACATAGGATATTACAGTTTTTCAGATCACGAATGGTGGTCATGCAGTTCATTCTCCAGTGATTGCACGTTTGCCAATAGAACGGAGGGTAGGTAGAGGCAACTTATCCACTCTCCGTCGTAGTCTCGTCAGGTATCCCGCACGCCGGGGTTTATAGTGTCGTCCCCTCCTTCGAGTGTCGGGGATTTGTGTGTGGTCCACGATAATAAATATGTCTTTCCTCATCCAAATGGCTGTTAGGAATAGATGTTCTGATGTCCATAAGCTCTTTACGGT
The DNA here is from genome assembly GCF_002910315.2 of Salvelinus sp. IW2-2015. NCBI lineage: Eukaryota > Metazoa > Chordata > Actinopteri > Salmoniformes > Salmonidae > Salvelinus > Salvelinus sp. IW2-2015. The sequence continues at coordinate 40,689,912 of NC_036854.1, forward strand.
CATAGGAAACGATGGCGGAAGCATTATGTAAAAAAATAAGTTATGATCAGCCCCAAAAAATACACAAAATAGCACAATTGGTTAGGAGCCCGTAAAACATCTGTCATTCCCTCTGGAGCCGTTATTCATTCCAATGATGAAGTGGGTGACCATAGTGAACATGGCTTTCATATGTCCAGTCCACTCTGTCCAGTCCGTCCAAAGTAAAACAACAACCAAAAATATCTTTAACATCTTTACAACTGCATATACTGTATATGAAAATGTATCAAGTGACGCTGGAATTAAAATTACATTTCCATGACTTCCTATCCTGTTTAAAAATTAATGAGACTGAATAAAAAAGCACTCAAGTTAACAGCCTTGAAATATCGTGCCAAGCAATTTATCTACCCTTCCAGGAAGAGCAGGGCATGTTTAAAATGTTGGCAATATAACCAGCCTGCCTTTAACATAATGCTCACGTTCAACTTAATTGTTGTCTGCATTAGTAGCAAGCTTGAAACTTAAAACTTCTAGTTTACTTTAAAAGTGTCAAACTTGAAACTTTGTTCACACAGACGGATGCACGCACATACGCATGCGCAAGCACATACACACCCACACACATGCAGACAGACACACATTCCTTCCATCAGGACTAAATTATAGGTGGGGTGTGTGTGTGGGAGTCAATAAGGATATCCCTCCATGGTTAGCTACGTGGAGCTGCCTGTTAGTCATCACCATCTCCCAGAAAGAACAGTATGTCCTGTTTACATTACCAAGGGAAGCCTATGTCCTCATGGAAGGATATGGCATCACCCCAAGATCCCGCCGGCCACACATTTCTGAATTCCCACTCCCCTTGGCATACAAGGTCACAACAATCTCAGAGAAACCAGTGGCTAAATAGTACTTGAGCCATGTCCACTAATACATAAGGCCACATTACTGTCATATTAATACAGGAGGCTTACTGCAATATGCACACATATAGGAAGCTAGACTACCAGTGCCATATACAGTACACTTAAGCAATAATGCCCGAGGAGGTGTGGTATATTTTCCATATATCACAAACCCCCGAGGTGCCTTATTGCTATTATAAACTGGTTACCAATGTAATTAGAGCAGTAAAAATACATGTTTTGTCATACCTATGGTAATCGGTCTGTCAGCCAATCACCATTTAGGGCTTGAACCACCCAGTTTCTAATATAGTATATAACAATGAAGCTAAAATCTGTGACTAAATGTATATTTTACTGTACATTCATGAGACACACTTAACACCACTTGTTGGGGATCTCTCAGTGTTGCTACACAGTTCTGTCTCTCTTCCGTATTTCTCTCTATTGAAAAATCCACTTGTCACTTAAATCTCGCTGAATTGATTTTCATCCTGCGACTGTTTCATACTCTTGCTTGTGCCTGACGTTTTTTCACGTTAATATTTGTAATGACCTGTCAAACACACCCCGGTAATGACTGAAATGGGCTCAGTGGAATACATTGTCATACATAGCTTCTACATTGTCAATCCGTTGCATCTATAAGAACGCTAATGCTTCACCTGGGATTTAATGCACAGTCTCGACACTTACATCACAGGAAAGAGAAGAAAGATAACTTCAATTGGATTGGTGCAATTTTTTTGTGGAATTTCAAAAAGTTTTAATTTAATACAGTTGAAATGTTTACAAATTTGATGAAATGAAAGCAACTTCTGAAAATGAACACTCGGATTATAGTGATATTATGTCTGACTCGCAAACAATGTAAAGTATGTTTAGATAGGTGTAATCTAGACTCCTGCTATTGACACACTTGTTGAATTATGCAACAGAACATGACATCAACAGTAATTAWTGAGCCTGTCTAGACAGCACAGGTGAGAGCAGGTAGGGTAGACAGAGCCAGTGTTGGGTGGTTGCAGCCCTGCTCCACCCCTCTATGTTCATTTATCCACATACGCAAATAGACCCGATGCATTTACGGAAATGATTAACACAAAATATTAAATAAATACCTCATACCTTGAGAAAATGTATTAAATATGAGTGCATTCTGAGAAAAAAAGTGAAATTTGATTTTAAAAAATTGGAATACCAAATTCCCACCAATATCCCTGAAGTCAATTCATTATTTGTCCATGCCAGTAAAATGTTTTATGTGCTATAATTTAGTCAATATCTATAAAAATTCAAAAAGTTTCCATCCATTGTCCTGCTGTTGCATTTCTTAGAATTGTTTTTGAAAACTTGTTTTTGAAATGATTTTGATGACCGTTGCTACTAATAGCACATTGTCATGCGTGGCTTAGCTTTAACCATTACATTAGTCTCCCCTCTTGTTATATTGAGTGGTGTCACATAAGACAGCTATTCCCTGGCTAGCTGGCTCAGAGGGCTAGCCTTTTAGTGGCAATGTAGCTCAGAACTGGGTTCAAATACTATTTGAAATCTTTCACATACATTGAGAGTTTGCTGTAGCCTGCCTAGAGTACCAGATGGCCTGATATTACCATTTTGGAGGTATTCTATTGGATGATTAAGCCAGGCAAGTTTAACCAAGCACAGAAAGTATTTGAAGTTATTTCAGGTGGTGTTTGAACCCAGGTTTGTTTTTGTTGCAGTGTAGCAACAAAAACAATCTTGAAGCAGGCAGCCCACATAATTAAAAACATGTTTCTCTCATTTCAGGCTTTGGGGCCTAGACTACGTTTAATAGCCCTTTGTTTATAAAAGTCCTTAGCTTCTAATTCAATTAGGTGTATTTAACTTAAGCAGCTATCGCTGTTTGATGTCAGCCACTGTAAACAGGGCTTTACAGTACAAATTCCTACCTTACCACCTTCATTTTCAGATAAAAAAAGTATATATTGTATCGCTCATGTTGTTAATAAAGTTTGTTCCAGATGAGGTTGATTGTTGGGTTGGGACACGCTTTTGGGGTAAAGTGAGGAAACAAAAACATTGGGATTAGAAACCTTCCACCTATGAGTCCAATGTGTCCCAGCATGGTATCATGTTACATATGACATAAATCCCACCAAACGGGATTAGAGAATGAAAATAAAAGGATTTAATTAAGGATTTTGTGATAATAAAAGGCAGATGACCTTGAGCGAAGCTGCTGTCCACATTCCAACGGTGGCTTACGATGATTTTGGGTTTGCGTCCAACCCCCCTCCTCTGGGCCCCCTTACCCTGTCCCTCCCAGGCAGAGAGGCCTGCCTCTGGTATTTACACACGCTTTTCCTGGGGTCACAGAGCCGCTCCGCCGCTCGGCCACGCTGATGGGAATGTTTCGTTTTCCACTGTTTTCATTGGCCAAAATGTGCATGGGAAAGTGCTACACGTCCTCTGAGGTTTCCCTAGTCCACTCAGTCTGGCCAATCACAGCGGAGAACCCCTTTAATTCCCTGCTTGTAACCCCTTCTACTACGGAACACAGGGAAATAACAATGTGCATACATGGGATGGGATTTGACCTTTAAAACCTTCTTCATGGGAATATGTTTTCCACAAAGTGACAAATGGCTTGGTGAGTAAGGCTGTATGGAGGAATTTGATCCTGATACCCATTGCTCAATACTCTAACAGTTCACGACTTTCAAATTCCATAAACAATATACTCAAATGTCTACAAAGACGAGGAAAGGAGGAACATAAGCATCTATCATCATTTGTACACATTATTTTTGTACACTTAATTCTAAATCATCTTCTAAAATATGAAGTAACGCACCAAATGCCCTTCTAGATATAAGGCTTACATTATCATTAAACAGCTACAAAATCTAAATTATAGAGATCAAAGAAACTCCCTGAGTCATCTACTGAATAAAGAATTACTCTGTGGAATTAATTTAGTTTATATTCTCACTTTGATACATGTAATACTTTGTATTTAATATTAGGGAGCAATATGTTCTTCAAATTGGTCTGTTTTTTTTGGAGGAGGGGGGGGTTTGCAGCCACATGAAATCCGATATTATCTTGACAGTTTGGTTAGACTCAAGCTGTGCTGTAAACTTTCTCTTGTTGCTTAGTTACTTCTGATGATGTTGAGTGGCATTTTTAAAGAGTAGTATTTTGAATGAATGGAACTTTAACTGGGTATGTGTAGCTCCATTTGGGATGTATGTTTGTGCTAATCTAATGGAAACCACTCGCACACTAGGCAGGGCTGTTATGTAACCATAGTAACAGATGAAAAACAGTAAGCCTGACTGTCTGACTATCAACTGTGATGCGTCCAGTTTTCACAATAAGAAGTATTAGTGCGCATTTACAAACAAATATATCAACCGTTTATTAAAATATACTTGTAATATGAATGTCTGATGAGGAACCAATTAGCATACCACAACTTCATCATGCAGCAATTATTTTTTGACAGAATGTAATACAGTTTAAGTCGGAAGTTTACATATACCTCAGCCAAATACATTTAAACTCAGTTTTTCACAATCCCTGACATTTAATCCTAGTAAACAATTCCCTGTCTTAGGTCAGTTAGAATCACCACTTTATTTTAAGAATGTGAAATGTCAGAATAATAGTAGAGAGAATGATTTATTTCAGCTTATATTTCTTTCATCACATTCTCAGTGGGTCAGAAGTTTACATACACTCAATTATTATTTGGTAGCATTCGGGTAGCCTTCCACAAGCTTCCCACAATAAGATGGGTGAATTTTGGCCCATTCTTTCTGACAGAGCTCGTGTAACTGAGTCAGATTTGTAGGACTCCTTGCTCGCAAAGGCTTTTTCGTTTCTGCCCACAAAATTTCTATAGGGTTGAGGTCAGGGCTTTGTGATGGCCACTCCAATACCTTGACTTTGTCCTTTTTGACTTTGTTGTCCTTTGTTGTCCATTTTGACACAACCTTGGAAGTATGATTGGGGTCATTGTCCATTTGTAAGASCCATTTGTGACCAAGACTGTACTTCCTGACTGATGTCTTGAGATGTTGCTTCAATATATCCACATAATTGTCCTACCTCATGATGCCACCTACTTTGTGAAGTGCACCAGTCCCTCCTGCAGCAAAGCACCAACACAACATGATGTTGCCCACCGTGCTTCATGGTTGGGATGGTGTTCTTCAGCTTGCAAGCTTCCCCCTTTTTCCTCCAAACATAATGATGGTCATTATGGCCAAACAGTTCTATTTTTGTTTCATCAGACCAGAGGACATTTCTCCAAAAAGTACGATCTTTGTCCCCATGTGCAGTTGCAAACTGTAGTCTGGCTTTTTTATGGCAGTTTTGGAGCAGTGGCTTCTTCCTTACTGAGTGGCCCTTAAGGATAGGTTGATATAGGACTCGTTTTACTGTGGATATAGATACTTTTGTACCTGTTTCCTCCAGCATCTTCACAAGGTCCTTTGCTGTTGTTCTGGGATTGATTTGCACTTTTTGCACCAAACTACTGTCACGGCCGTCAACAGAAGTAGACCAAAGCGCAGTGTGGTGAGCGTACATATGCCTTTATTTATCTGACGCCGACAAAAACAATAAACAATCCAAAACAACCGTGAAGCTAAAGGGCTATGTGCCACAAACATAGTTAACCTCCCACAAACACAGGTGGGAAAAAGGGCTACCTAAGTACCGATAGACAGCTGTCCCTGATTGAGAACCCTACCCGGCCAAAACATAGAAATACAAATAATAGAACTAAAGAACATAGAATACCCACCCCAAATCACACCCTGACCAAACCAAATAGAGACATAAAAAGGATCTCTAAGATCAGGGCGTGACAACTACGTTCATCTCTAGGAGACAGAACACGTCTCCTTCCTGAGTGGTATGACAGCTGCATGGTCCCATGGTGTTTATACTTGCGTACTATTGTTTGTACAGATGAACGTGGTACCTTCAGGCGTTTGGAAATTGCTCCCAAGGATGAACCAGACTTATGGAGGTCTACAATTTTTTTCCTGAGGTCTTGGCTGATTTCTTTTGATTTTCCCATGATGTCAAGCAAAGAGGCACTGAGTTTGAAGGTAGGCCTTGAAATACATCCACAGGTACACCTCCAATGACTCAAATTATGTCAATTAGCCTATCAGAAGCTTCTAAAGCATGACAACATTTTCTGGAATTTCCAAGCTGTTTAAAGGCACTGTCAAACTTAGTGTATGTAAACTTCTGACCCGCTGGAATTGTGATACAGTGAATTAATATAAGTGAAATAATCTGTCTGTAAACAATTGTTGGAAAAATTACTTGTGTCATGCACAAAGTAGATGTCCTAACCGACTTGCCAAAACTATAGTTTTTTAAACAAGAATTTGTGGAGTGGTTGAAAAATGAGTTTTAATGACTCCAATCTAAGTGTATGTAAACTTCCGACTTCAACTGTAATTTTGTATGTAACATGTGCTCACATTAAACTTGAATGATATTACTACACGACTGAGTTAGATACATATACAGATACTCATGTTTAAACATTAGACATAGTGCTTACTGTGGCTGGTCAGAATATCACCTCTCTGTTCCTTTTAGGTCGAACCGGGGAAATACATGACATTAACCTCCATAACTCCTAACAAATTCCATTGGAGACAAGGGAATACAAATCCTGAATTATTTTAAACAGCCTTATTATGTTGTCCAGACTGACCTAGGAAATACATTTGAGGAGCGTACATACTATACACAGAGAGGTTTTAATATCAAAACAGGTCCGTAACTTGGTCTATCAGGTTGCGTAACATCATAAATCCAATCAAATCCAATCAAATCAAATATTATTTGTCACATACACATGGTTGGCAGATGTTAATGTGAGTGTAGCGAAATGCTTGTGCTTCTAGTTCCGAACACGCAGTAATAACCAACGAGTAATCTAACCTATCAATTTCACAACAACTTCCTTATGCACACAAGTGTAAAGGAATGAAGAATATGTACATAAAAATATATGAATGAGTGATGGTACAGAACGGCATAGGCAAGATGCAGTAGACGGTATCGAGTACAGTATATACATATGAGATGAGTAATGTAGGGTATGTAAACATATAAAAGTGGCATTGTTTAAAGTGGCTAGTGATACATGTATTACCTCAAGATGGCAAGATGCATTAGATGTATAGAGTACAGTATATACATATGAGATGATAATGTAGGGTATGTAAACATTATATGAAGTGGCTAGTGATACATTTTTCTATAATTTTTTACATTGTTAAAGTGGCTGGAGTTGAGTCAGTATGTTGGCAGCAGCCACTCAATGTTAGTGGTGGCTGTTTAACAGTCTGATGGCCTTGAGATAGAAGCTGTTTTTCAGTCTCTCAGTCCCTGCTTTGATGCACCTGTACTGACCTCGCCTTCTGGATGATAGCGGGGTGACAGGCAGTGGCTCGGGTGGTTGTTGTCCTTGAATGACTTTATGGCCTTCCTGTGCATCGGGTGGTGTAGGTGTCCTGGAGGGCAGGTAGTTTGCCCCCGGTGATGCGTTGTGCAGACCTCACTACCCTCTGGAGAGCCTTACGGTTTTGGGCGGAGCAGTTGCCGTACCAGGCGGTAGATACAGCCCGACAGGATGCTCTCGATTGTGCATCTGTAAAAGTGTGTGAGTGCTTTTGGTGACAAGCCAAATTTCTTCAGCCTCCTGAGGTTGAAGAGGCGCTGCTGCGCCTTCTTCACCACGCTGTCTGTGTGGGTGGACCAATTCAGTTTGTCCGTGATGTGTACGCTGAGGAACTTAAAACTTACTACCCTCTCCACTACTGTCCCGTCGACGTGCATAGGGGGGTGCTCCCTCTGCTGTTTCCTGAAGTTCACGATCATCTCCTTTGTTTTGTTGACGTTGAGTGTGAGGTTATTTTCCTGACACCACACTCCGAGGCCCTCACCTCCTCCCTGTATGCCATCTCGTCACTGTTGGTAATCAAGCCTACCACTGTAGTGTCATCTGCAAACTTGATGATTGAGTTGGAGGCGTGCATGGTCCAGCAGTCGTGGGTGAACAGGGAGTACAGGAGAGGGCTCAGAACGCACCCTTGTGGGGCCCCAGTGTTGAGGATCAGCGGAGTGGAGATGTTGTTACCTACCCTCACACCCTGGGGGGGGCCCGTCAGGACGTCCAGTACCCAGTTGCACACGGCGGGGTCGAGACCCAGGTTCTCAAGCTTGATGAAGGAGTTTGGAGGGTACTATGGTGTTAAATGCTGAGCTGTAGTCGATGAACAGCATTCTCACATAGCTATTCCTCTTGTCCAGATGGGTTAGGGCAGTGTGCAGTGTGGTTGCGATTGCGTCGTCTGTGGACCTATTGGGGCGGTCAGCAAATTTGAGTGGGTCTAGGGTGTCAGGTAGGGTGGAGGTGATATGGTCCTTGACTAGTCTCTCAAAGCACTTCATGATGACGGAAGCGATGGCTACGGGGCGGTAGTCATTTAGCCAGTTACCTTAGCTTTCTTGGGAACAGGAACAATGGTGGCCCTCTTGAAGAGTGGGGGACAGCAGACTGGATAAGGATTGGTTGAATATGTCCGTAAACACACCAGCCAGCTGGTCTGCGCATGCTCTGAGGACGCGGCTGGGGATGACGTCTGGGCCTGCAGCCTTGCGAGGGTTAACACGTTTACCTTTTTTACTCACGTCGGCTGCAGTGAAGGAGAGTCCGCAGGTTTTGGTAGCGGGCCGTGTCAGTGGCACTGTATTGTCCTCAAAGCGGGCAAAGAAGTTGTTTAGTCTGTCTGGGAGCAAGACATCCTGGTCCGCGACGGGGCTGGTTTTCTATTTGTAATCCGTGATTGATTGTAGACCCTGCCACATACCTCTTGTGTCTGAGCCGGTGAATTGCGACTCTACTTTGTCTCTATACTGACGCTTAGCTTGTTTGATTGCCTTGCCGAGGGAATAGCTACACTGTTTGTATTCGGTCATGTTTCCGGTAACCTTGCCCTGATTAAAAGCAGTGGTTCGCATTTCAATTTCACGCGGATATCAACCCACGGTTTCTGGTTTGGGAATGTTTTAATAGTTGCTGTGGGCACAACATCGCCGATGTACTTGCTAATAAACTCGCTCACCGAATCAGCGTATTTGTCAATGTTGTTGTTTGACGCAATGCGAAACTATCCCAGTCCACGTGATCGGAAGCAATCTTGAAGCGTGGAATCAGATTGGTCGGACCAGCATTGAACAGACCTGAGCGCGGGAGCTTCCTGTTTTAGTTTCTGTCTATAGGCTGGAAGCAACTAAATGGTGTCGTGGTCAGCTTTTCCGAAGGGAGGGCGGGGGAGGGCCTTATATGCGTTGCGGAAGTTAGAATAATAATGATCTAGGGTTTTACCAGCCCTGGTTGCACAATCAATATGCTGATAGAATTTAGGGAGTCTTGTTTTCAGATTGGCCTTGTTAACAAACATGTCTAGAGATGTTATTTTTTGAAGTGTTATCCTTATGACATATGGAAACCTGAGTTAAATCTAAATAATAAAATACTTACATTACATTAAACATGCCCAGTGAATCCCAAAGCAGGATTGTTGATTCCATCTGGTGTGGAATGATAGTAGAGAACCTAAAGTAAAGGCATCCACATTAAGTTTCTAGCTCTTACTGTGTATAGTACAACTGAATTGGATAAACCATATCCTACTACAATACTGTAAGTTACATCAAAATGTCCTGGTATCTACAATGGAATACACTTTCTATGAAGTATTATAAGGCATTATAAAGGATGTTATAAAGCATTGCACCTATTTACTTCATAGAAAGTGTTACCATAGTGCCCTCTATGAGGTAAAGATGGATGCAACAAAATATGAACACACATCAGGATGTTTCAGAATGCTTCGGTAAAAGGTTTGATATGGTTTCATCTAAATGTGTAAGAGAAGGAGAATCTTTGAAACAACACATCTGTTCTTTGTCATCCACATCCTTTGTGTATTTACCAAACACAGCAGAGAAAGTGGCGTATGAAAAATGGGATCCAAGCAAACATTTCAAGTTATAACAACCACTACACGCTCTCCTCCCTAAGTGTGGGTGTGGTGCTCCAACAGCCCAACCACCGCCACATATCTGGAGGGTGAATAATAAAATAAATAGCATTTGAAGATGCTCAGATTAAACATTAGTCAGTCATGAATCATGGCTCCTAGAGTGAGGAGGCCCTCCCAGTGCTTAATCCTATTCCTTTTATGGCCGTCGACCAGCATTACTAACCTAAAGCCATACTTAGGGACTGGGTCTTTTTGTATGATTCAGAGCYTGATGCCTTAATCACTGCAGCTGTACTGGAAGGTGTTTGGGGAACCTTGGTCCCAGCTGAGGTAAGGGGTCTTGGGGATATGGACCCCAGGAGGATTGGGGCGGCCTGTGGGTTACCAGGTGCCTCTGGGGGGGTCCTCTATAGGTTACCAGGTGCCTGTGGCTCCCCTCAGTGGGTGGTGGCTCCTCCAGCTGTCTATGGGGCCACAGGTTATCCATCATTACAGGGGTGGACCAGTAATGGGAACACTGGGATGGAAATGATCGACAGCTGCATCATGTTGCTGCTGGGGCTAGTTGTCTTGAAGATGACAGGACAATATATCCAGGCGCCAATCATGCAAACCCTCCCTCCGCCCCTTCATTACCCTTTTCCTGTCACAGTCCAACCCCCCCCCTCCAACCCGTCTTCTCTTCCCTTCCCCCGGCAGTGTTATTGAGTGACATTTCAGAGAGAAGAAAAAGGGTGGAGTCACTGGTTCTTTGCAGCTGGTGACCTGAGCGCCATCGGCAAGACAAATCACTTTACGGAAAGAGCAACCCATTTACTCTCAATGCAGGAGAGGAGTTATTCCACCTCTTCCACCCCCCTATAACCACCCCAACCCCCGTCCCAGTCCCCATTGCTGTCCCCCAGGGCTAGAGGCACAGAGACTTTCACCTTATACCCTATTGATCTCCCCTCCTGAGGAGTGTCATTTATTTGCAGGCTGATATAAGTGGGAGTGATTAGAACAAGGGCTCTGATTGATTTGTGAACACATGCCGCACGGCACCCTGGGAGGAAACCAGGCCTGGCGGGGAAGGAGAACATTCATCTGCTGTTTGTCCAAACCCTCAGATGCCAGCTAACATTATTCTCCGGGAGAGAGAGCGTGTGTGTGTTTATGTGTGTGTGTATTTGCATGTGTCTTTACTTTAGTTTAAATCCTTCTGAGCAGCTTTGAAACAAAAAAAGGAGAACAAATGCAATTTGCATTCCAATTTGTTTGCAAAATAACCTATACACCTTCAAATGATAAGATAAAGCKTAGTCTTCTCGACCGCTCTGATTTACTCTCTTTTGATAGCACAGGTGTCATTATAAACCTATGCAGTGTCCGGAGGGATATTGCTGATGGAGAACCTCTAATAAGCATATTTCACTTGTGACTGTGTCACTTTCAAACAACAGAGTGAGACGTGTCCTCTAATACGCCAATGATTAAAAGAATCAGGCTGTCTAAAGAGTTTCAATCAGCACACTGTTAAGATGCATGTTTCCCCTTCTCCCGTCTTCTATCACGTTTCAGCAAACACACACAGCATGGACTCACTGCAAATGTTCTTTGATTGAAAGTGTGGCTTTATTTGATTTCTTTCAAATCTCAGAGAATAACAGCTTGTTATTCAGAGACCTGTTTGCCTGGCAGGCTATAGGCAGTAGACTAAGGCATATATAGAGTTTAGTATGTTCTTCCAAATGTCTTTTTCTGGAGAAGTGCCTACTTTTGTTCAAGCAAACAAGACAAGATTTCTTCCTGTTTCCTCTGTTTCACCTGTTTCTCTGTTCCCCCTGTTTCCCCTGTTTCCTCTGTTTCCCCATTTACTCTGTTTCCCATGTTTTCCCGTTTCCTCTGTTCCCTCTGTTTCCTCTGTTCTTACAACCTTCTTTGTATTACGTGCTCCATAATGAAAGACCAGCAGGTTGTGAAAGATCAGTAAAGGTGGCTTCACAAGGAGCTTCCTCTGATGTAGCGGACGGAAGCCCAGAGCTCTAAAGCTCTTTAAGTGAATGCAGGCTGGATGGCTGTAAGGCTGTATGCACTCAGTCTGGATGGCTGTAAGGCTGTATGCACTCCGTCTGGATGGCTGTAAGGCTGTATGCACTCCGTCTGGATGGCTGTAAGGCTGTATGCACTCCGTCTGGGTGGCTGTAAGGCTGTATGCACTCAGTCTGGATGGCTGTAAGGTTTATTCCTTTCATAGACAGTGGAACCCCATGGCCAAACTATCCTTTAAAAGCCACCGTGATATTTTCATATAGCAAATTTCTTAGGTTGCGTGCTAAAGGTACCCTATTCCCTACATAATGAGTTACTTTTGACCAGAGCCCCACTGGCCCTAGTCAAAAGTATTGCACTATATACTGTAGGGAATAGGGTGCCATTTAGGATACAGCCTTTCCATCTCCCTTTTTATGTAACTTTGCTATAGGCTGACCCTCTCCATTGATGACATGTGTCTGATCCAGGCCCTCCAGGCAAACTGCCTGTCTGCTAAGGGCAGACAGTATCCTCCACAAAATCTGCTAACAAGCCACATGCCCCAAAAGCTGCGTTAAGCAGTGAAATTGTCACAAATTACCTGTCCTTCACGTTCTTCAACAGACTTTTTTCTGCCCTCAGTGCTTTTATATCTTTTGGTTTCTGTTTCTGTCAGTCCGTTTGTCATATCATTTGATGGTCATGCATACTGTAGGGTAAAATGGGATTTCACTTTAATGTATGTGCCTTCATATGCATTAACTCTATTTGATACAAATGAAAAAGACCAAAAAAGCTCATAAAATAGTAATACCATGTCAGCGTTACTAACCATGCTTAAACGTAATACAAGGACCAGCCATGTTGTAGCAATCAAACCCAATTCTTCTCCATTAACAGTAACTACAGGACACAGCTCTGTGATTTCTCACACTAATTGATTTTGAACGGCCTTCTCTCTTTCTGGCATTATAGTTTGTTCCCAAAAGCGACATTTCAGCCAGTAAGTATTGCCAGCCATTCCCTCCCTCCTGTATTGCATATTAACTAAGTGCATCTTTTTTTCCTCTCTCGTTCTTAAAGGCATTTGTCCTAATGTAGGAGGAAGTTGTGCTGCTTTACCGGTCCCCTCATGACTTATTCAGCATAATGTAGGACAGTGTCATTCTAATGGCCTCCTTCCTGTTGGAGCCACTAACAAATGGCAGTCCTGAAGTGTCCGGGTTTCTGTCTGATTAATAATCAGGGCAGCCTGTGTCAATCGATGAGGTGATGGGCCCCCCGGGACCAACAGAAAGGTCTTGATAGTGTAAAACTGGGAATGATGGAAGAATATAATGGGCAGTAGTACGGACAGGTCCAATGCCATTTATTACATGACTTAAGTCCAGAAACACCCATGATAACGTACTATATGTCCCCTAGAAAACCTTAGTCTAACTATTTACTGGATTAACCTAGTTCTCATCAAAGACCATTAAAAAGGTTATTGTCCCTGCTTTGCGCAACACGTCCAACTGAGGACATTCCCTGACTTCACTGTCGTTTAGTGTACATTTGTGGATTCAAGTGAAATGATCAGTTTACTTTATTTAGAACGTCACTGTGGCTTAACAAACCCCATTTTTTCCCCATGCTTCCTTGGCACACTCTTACACTTTCAACACTTTTGACCCTGATCAAAGAACATTTCATGCAAGGTTCTACAGTCTAGTGATCCATCAATAAAACAGGGAGAGAGACAGAGAAAGACAAAGACAGAGAGAAAGCGAGAGAGAGAGAGAACACAGAGAGAACATGGAATGCGGAACATCCCTGGAGCAGGACCTTTAAAGGTCCCTGTTTCTTCTCTAGTAAACTTCCAAACGATGACAAGCCAATTAACCAGCATCATAAGTTTGAGGGCCCTTTTAAATGAAACCACAAGGCAAAGGACTTTAAGGAGGTTTAGCATTATTGATCTAATGTCAGAGATCCGGGCCGGAAGCGGCTGTCATTGGGGAATGCAGCCAGCCAGCCAGGATCAGGTTGGAGCGAATTACAGTAATGGCTATCTGTGCCGTCTGAAAATCAGCTATCATTGTTAACCACTAATGGGCTGTAACATATTGTTAGTGTGCTTGCTAATGCATTACAGATTAGCTGGGTTTGGTTTCCCCAGCTCTTCCTTAGCCTTGCAGGGAGAGCTACGGTTTGAAAGGTTTTTTAGACAGACCACTGATCATCGAAGGGATCACATTTTTATTGAATCCCAAATGATTCCCAAAATAAAAGTTCCTGTTTAGCAAACTTTCTCCCAAGCAAGCAAWATGATATCAAAGGAAGCAACAATAATCCCACAGTACACTATCCATTCAAACCCCAATGGTAATTTCTACCACTTGAGCTTAATCAGTTTATTAATTTAAATGATACAAAACTTTAGTTTATAACTCCCTTTAATGAAGAATTTTTACATGAATTTTGCATGGCTCCGATATTTATGTTAGCACTAAAGAACATAAGAGTGTTACTACCACAGCACATTTCTCATTATATGGGAATAACACTAAAGATGGTATTTCTTTTCTTACCACGCTTTATAGCCAGTGAAATTACCTGTTTAACTGCCTGTTCTTTTACTATGTGACAAGAGGGATTCCTTGATATTACACATAAAACTGGTCGGTTCCTTCCAGTTTAATATCGACATATTATATATTGCAGCAAATTTGGTAGGTCGCCTAATCAGGGCTCGAATCCCAAACCTTGAGTTTATCTTTATTGACTCAAATATCATCATATAAATGAACGTATTTTACTTTGATTATGTGCATTTGTATATTCCTGTGTGGTAGAGCACCAAAAGCCTACATTTAGTAAAAACCTTGATATGCAAATATTTTCATTTGATTTCAAAAACACTTTACTCCAGGGTGCTTGGCCAGACATGGCTTGTAGGGTACGATATACCATGGATACTCTACATTAGACATGTATTGCACGCGTACTACCAAAGTGTGAAGTAAGCAGAAAGACATCCAGTTCAAAACATGCCATTTCGCCATAGCGCCTGTCTCTGTGCTACGAGCTAGCCTCTCTACCTTCAAAGAGCATTTTCAAACTGCATTTTAAGGCTTGCCTACATTACTTTCTTTTTTCAGGACATTTTCAAAACAATTTGCTTTTCCCGTCTTTACTTTTACGATGTTGATGCTGAAATATTAATGGAGTTCTCTTTGCTTTCCCCTGGTCTGCTGGGACTCCCCCACAATCCACTGCAGGTGGCCCCCATCTCCCCCTTTCTCTACCTCCCTCAGCCCCCATATTAAAGGGGTAAACATCTAACACACATAAAGATAGATTCCTCCTCTAATAATCGGGTATAATTCTATGAAGGATAAAGGCTTCTAGTCGGGAGCCATTTATCCCCAAGTGGTCACAAGCACAAGAGAGCCACACATATTGAGTGTTGTTCACAAGATAATCAATTGTATAGCCTCTTGATTTTTCTGGTGGCTTTTCAGGTAGGATTTTTCACATCCCTACGCTGTGCYGATGAAAAAAAACAACGTTTTTCAAATAGGGTTTTTGGAATACAAAATGCTCAGGGGGTTTTAAGCCTCTGCACTGTTTGAAATGAGCATGGTGCAGCTCTGGTGCTTTGAAATGGTGGAAAGATGGAGCTTTAACACTAGCGTGCTTAACCAGACGCAACTCAATTTTGCTAAATATCCTCTCTGACTTCAGAACAATATTGCCAGGAAGGCCCCAGGTTACACCCCCGCCCCCCGTTCTACTCAGTTGGAGATGCAATTATAGATGGGCTGTTGTATGTGGAGATTACTGTATGTGTGTTAGCATGCA
This sequence comes from Salvelinus sp. IW2-2015, assembly GCF_002910315.2. Lineage (NCBI taxonomy): Eukaryota > Metazoa > Chordata > Actinopteri > Salmoniformes > Salmonidae > Salvelinus > Salvelinus sp. IW2-2015. The sequence goes on from NC_036854.1 coordinate 40,705,738, forward strand.
TGTATGCACATTCACTACGCAGGGATTCTACTCTATATTTTTGGTGTTGGCGGATTGAGTTCACACAGATGCTCTCCCTCTCTTTCTCTGTCTCTCTCTCTCTCTGACATTTTGTGCGTTTGCGCTTCCTGAACCTGTGACCCTTCACACCTTGTACTGAAACCAGCTATCTCTCATCTCATCGTGAGCATACACAACGCAGATGATGGAGTAACCAGTGAATTCTCAATGACTCTAGTATTAGTGGGAAGCTGTTTGAGGACACACCTACAAAGGACAGAGTTGTTCCATTCCATGACCTCAACATGTACGTCTTTGTGGGACTTTGTATCATCTGTCTTTTTTTCCAGACTGGTTGAAACATATGTTCCAATCATGGGCTAAATTTTAGCTGTACTATATTTCAACCATGAATTTTACCACATTCGAAGGTAACATTAAGTCTTCATCACCCAAATAGTTACAAAATGTCAACCGCTACATTCATTGACTATACATTTACGCATATCTATCTCTCACCAATCATTCCCAGTCAAGTGTTTAGATGTAAACATTGTGATGTTGCCTGCTGGGTGTCCAGCCCCAGCCGAGATGAAGAGAAGTACCCTGGCTCTCTCCACCCCAAATCAATGCTGAGCTGGGCTCCAGTCAGACCAGGGGGCCCAGGCCAGGCAACCAGTTCAAAGCTCTTTATCTCCTCCAGAATTCCTCCACTGTCAACTCCACTAGGGTCTAGTGTTTTGATAGTCTCCTTGTCTTGTATGCTACTAGCTATTAGTACTAGTGTTAGACCTCTGTAGCTTGAGACCCAAGTGTGTGCATGGCTTTAATAAAGAGAGAGGACGGGAGCAGGCTGTACAGGAAGATTGCTGTACTATTAGTGGCTATGGTAAATAAGACAAACATATTATACTACTTATACATTCAGTATGTATGTCTGGCCATGTTCTTGTCTTCGTGAGTTAGTGTGTCTTTGCTTTCTTGATTAATGGTGTCCTTCAACCATGGCTATTGATGCCAGGAGACTGCTTTATAATGCCTTTGCATGGTTTAGCAAATTCAGATCCAAAATTGCCAACGCAACTGATTTTTTTGAGTTTGACAGAGAATCTTAAGCAGTGTAAATCAAGTTAATGGTGGTGAGGTGCAATGGCATCCAATTCTCTGTGACAGCATATCACAGTGCGGAGCCCACAAAATACATGAAATGTATTCTAAGTATGTTGCGGAGGAGGGCATCACAGCAGCGCTAGCTCATTGGCTTTCTTATGATGTCCTCCACTGCTTTGAAGATGTCCTCCAGCTCTGTTCACCTTTGAATCCTAATCGCATGCAGCCCAATAGATCAGTGCTGAAATATACCCTCAAAAGTTATGAATTCATGAATTCTTACAGCATTATCACCAAGGTGAAAGTTTCATCACTCAGAGGGGAAACTACAGCCATGAAAAATAAAAGCTACGGTATTATTAATATCCCATGTTTACCATCTAGTCATGTTGTTTGGTGTCGGCTGCACATGACGGCTTACTTTCATCTGGAGAGCATTCTTTATCTAGCCTGGAATTTCAACTGAATGTCACTGTAACAGGTCTCAGGCATGAGATCCCGCTACAGATAATAAAGTCCTGTTTTACACAGGGAGAAAGAATACACAGGAGATAAGTTCGTTTTTTCACAGGAGATAAGTTCGTTTTTTCAGTCAAGCAGTTTCCTTTTTTGGCTGTAGAGGAATTTCGCGTACTCTATACCCTAACGCTTCTGCATCTCCCCCTAGTGGTACACACTGGATAACATCGTTCCCATTGGAGGTATATGAAAAAATAAAATAAAAAAACAACCAATACAAAAAGATAATAGCTTAGAAAAATATATGTATCTTTCTCAAAACACTCAATTGTGACCAAAATAAGGTGACATTCCTACATATTTACAACTCGTTAACTTTCTTCAACCCTCTAGGTTCTCTAGTACACATAAGGTGAGTACTTGAAAAGAAAGTAGGTTGGGTAGGGTGGGAATTGGTAAAGAGGTGGGAAGTGGCAAGGTGTTCCTCATACTGGCATGTAAGGAGCACTATAAGCCTCTATTATGTTGACTGTATGATGTGGCTGTAGCAAAGGCTGACCTAGTGTATGGTATGTGAACATTTGCCCAAGTGTTCTGCCCCTAATGGGTTAAAGAAGGATTTTTAAGCCTTGAGACAATTGAGACATGGATTGTGTGCCATTCAGAGGGTGAATGGGCAAGACAAAACATTTAAGTGCCTTTGAACGGGATATGGTAGTAGGTGCCAGGCGCACCAGTTTGAATGTGTCAAGAACTGCAACAATGCTGGGTTTGTCATGCTCAACAGTTTCCTGTGTGTATCAAGAATGGTCCACCACCCAAAGGACAACCAGCTAACTTGACAGAACTGTCAGAAACATTGGAGTCAAGATGGGCCAGCATCCCTGTTGAACGTTTTCGACACCGTGTAGATTCCATGCCCAGACAAATTGTGGCTGTTCTGAGAGTGAAAAGGGGTGCAACTCAATATTAGGAAGGTGTTCCTAATGTTTAATAAACTCAGTGTAGTGTACTGCCTTCACCTGTTTCTAGACATACCTTGTACACACGATTGTCTCCACCTTGTTCCTTCACAATGTATATTGTCTTTTCTCAGTATGACCGTAGTTTCCCACGACCTCCTCGCTCACTGAGATTCTAAACAAGCACTCTGTCTCCTGGGTGAAGGGCTACACCTCTCATTCATCATAGTACTTCTTATTTCTCGAGCTGGATTGCTTACCGTTCCCCGACATAATGTTGTATGCCTCAGTCATTCGGTTGGCCCATGTCTCGGTATATCCTCTGGATGAACTTGTCTCTACTTCTGTCATCAAGCCAAAGAACAGGTCCACTGGCAGGCATGGGTGGCGGCCATATAGTGGGTAAAACTCAGTAGCTTCGTGTCTGGTGACATTGTATGCATGCGCGATTTGCGGGATATGGTCTTTCCGCTTGCATTACTCCTTCTCTTCAAGTGTCTATAGCATCTGCAACAGAGTCCTGTTGATCCTCTCAGCTGGATTTCCTTGGTGGTGGTACGGCAGGGCCTTCAAGGCCTATGTTCTTGAAGGGCCTACTCCTGAAAGCTGCTGGAGTTTCTTGAAGAGCTGGTTCCTGAACTGATCGTGATGTAGTTTTGAGGGGTATCCAAACCGAGGGTTAAAATCATTGAAGATTTGTTCCGCTGTTGCCTTGCTGGACTTGTTCTTCATAGGGTAAGGTTGAGCAAACCTGGTGGTCAACAACAACCAAGATGTACTCGTAACCACCTCGACTGGCTTCTAAGTGAAGGTTGTCAATARAGACGAGCTCTAGAGGTGAACTGGAGTTGATACTGCCCATTGGAGCTTTGGCATGCGTGACAGGTTTCTTCTACTTGATGCATGGGCATCTCCTTTTGACATATTCYTTGATTTTATTTTTCATGAATGGCTAGAAGAACGTCTCTCTAGCAAGATTAAGTACTCGTTCTGTCCCTACGTGGCCTATGTCATCATGCAAGTGTTTCAACACTGTTTTTCTGTACTTTATAAGTATGACAAGTTGTCGTCTGACTTGTTTTTCTGTACAAGAGTCCATCTTCCAGGTTTAACTTGCTCCACTCATGCAACAGTTTTCTTGTGATTCCACATACAGCTTGTCATGGCTCATGGCTCAGGATACTATTTGACTCTTTCAGATGAATGACTTCGCCAATGTCCTTGTCCTGGTATCCTAGTGGTTAGTGCGTTGGGCCAGTAACCAAAAGGTTGCTGGATCAAATCCCAGAGCTGACAAGGTAAAAATCTGTCATTCTGCCCCTGAGTAAGGCAGTTAACTCACTGTTCCCCTGGCACCGAAGACATGCCTGTCAATTAAGGCAGCCCCCCGCACTTCTCTGATTCAGAGGGGATGGGTTAAATGCGGAAGACACATTTCAGTTGTACAACTGACTAGGTATCCTCCTTCCTCTTTGTGCTCTTATTAGCTCATCATGGCCAATGGTCAATAGAAGTCCACAGGTGTTTTGGTTGGTGTCCTGTAAAAGTCTGTTTAAGGCGGTGATCCATGCGACATTCTTCTGCTGAGTTGACTGGCTTCCTTGCCATGTGGCACAGACCACATTCAGCTACATATCTGTTAGTTACATACCTGTTAATTACATACCTGATAATTATATACAGTGGCAATAAAAAGTATGTGAACCCTTTGGAATTACCTGGATTTCTGCATAAATTGGTCATCAAATATGATCTGATCTTCATCTAAGGCACAACAATAGACAAACATAGTGTGCTTAAACTAATAACACACAACTATATTGAATACATAATTTAAACATTCACAGTGTAGGTTGGAAAAAGTATCTGAACCCCTAGGCTAATGACTTCTCCAAAAGCTAATTGGAGTCAGGAGTCATTCAATGAGACAAGATTGGAAATGTTGATTAGAGCTGCCTTGCCCTATAAAAAAACTCACAAAATTTGAGTTTGGTATTCACAAGAAGTATTGCCTGATGTGAACCATAACTCGAACAAAAGAGATCTCAGAAGACCTAAGATWAAAAATTGTTGACTTGCATAAAGCTGGAAAAGGTTACAAAAGTATCTTAATATCCTTGATGTTCATCAGTCCACGGTAAGACAAATTGTGTATAATAAGGAAAATTCAGTACTGTTACTACTCTCCCTAGGAGTGGTCGTCCTGCAAAGATGACTGCACAGAATGCTCAGTGAGGTTAAGAAGAATCCGAGTGTCAGTTAAAGACTTACAGAAATCTCTGGAACATGCTAACATCTCTGTTGACGAGTCTACGATACGTAAAACACTAAAGCCAAGAACAGTGTTCATGAGGACCCACGGAAGAAGGCCAACTGCGCTGGTCCAAAAAAAACCATTGCTGCACGTCTGAAGTTTGCAAAATTGCACCTGGATGTTCCATCAGCGCTACTGCAAACACAGCACAGTTGAGTTGTTTGAAGAAACACAAACACTATGTGTGGAGAAAAAAAGGCCACAGGCACATCCACACATCAAAACCTCATCCCAACTGAAAAGTATGGTGGAAGAGAGCATCATGGTCTTGGCCTGCTTTGCTGCCCCAGGCCTTGGACAGTTTGACTACTGCCTGCCGGAAAAATTAATTCCCAAGTTTATCAAGACATTTGCAAGAGAATGTCCCCATCTGAAGCCTCAACAGAAGTTGGGTGATGCAACAGGACAAAGACCAAAACACAGAAGTAAATCATCAACAGAAATGCTTCGATAGAAGAACACCCTTCTTGGCGTGGCCCAGTCCAGAGTCTCTGACCTCAACCCCGATTGAGAACTGTGGCATCGACCTTAGAGCATGAGTTCACACCACAGACAATGCCAAGAATGTTGCTAAACTGAAACAGTTTGTAAAGAGGAATGGGCCACAATACTCCTGACCTTGTGCAGGGCTGATTCTGCAACTACAGAAAATGTTTGTTTAGGTTTATGTGCTCCAAAGCAGGTCAATCAGTTAAACATTCAAGGGTTCACATTACTTTTCCACCCTGCACTGTGAATTTTACACAGTTTTTCAATAAAGACATTGAAAACGTATTAACTTGTTTTGTGTGTTATTAGTTTAAGCTGACTGTCTTTTCTGTTGTTGTGACCTAGATGAAGATCAGAATCAAATTGTATGACCAAATAATGAGGAAAATCAGGTAATTGCCAAAGGTTCACATACTTTTTTCTTGCTCACGGGTACCTGTTACTGTCAAGAGGTAGACACGAACAAGCATGTCTCCATCAGAGTTTGATCTTTCCAGTTCTATAGTTTAAGTCAAACTGGAAGTCAATGATTCTCTCTACACCATCGGTGCTCCAACCACGTTCAGCTTTGCAGTGCTCAGGACATAGGTACTGTCACGTTCTGACCCTAGTTATTGTGTTAATTGTTTGTTTTAGTGGGTCAGGACGTGAATTGGTGGGCATTCTATGTATGTGTTTCTATGTTGGGTTCATGTTAACTAGCCTGATATGGTTCTCAATCAGGGACAGGTGTTTTACGTTTCCTCTGATTGAGCATACCATATTTAGGTAGGCTGTTCACACTGTTTGTTTGTGGGTGATTGTCGCTGTGTCTGTGTTTATTGCACCACACGGTACTGTCTCGTCTCATTCGTTTTTCCTGTTCGTGCGTTCTTCGTTTCTTGTAGTTCTCATGTTCAGGTCTATTTAGTTCGTTTTGTTATTATGTAATTTCTAAAGTGTGCTTTGTCTTCGTTATTCTTTTCTCAATTAAATTTCATTATGTCTATGTTGAACGTAAGTAGCTTGTGTGTGCACTTTCGTTTGTAGCTTCACGGTCGTTTGTTGTTTTGTATAGTTTGTATAAGTGTTTCGTTTCGTGTTCATCTTCGTCGTAAAATAAAAGAAGATGTATTCATATCACGCTGCGCCTTGATCCATTCATTCACGTCAAGACGATCGTGACAGGTACGTGGGTTATTGTTAGTATAAATGGTGAAGTGTGGTTCGTAGAACAGAACTTCTCACACATTGCCCATTTTAAGACTAGGAACTCAAGTTTCCTCGAGTGCAGGTTGTAGTTTCTCTTGGCTGGCGTGAGAGATCTAGATCCAAAAATMATGACTCTCAGCATCCCTTCCTGCCAGTGATACATCACAGCTCTGAAGCCCTGTTCCAAGACTTCTGTATGGAGTGTGAACGGTAAGTTGAAGTCAGGGTACGCCAACACAGGTGTCAAGGAGTCTCTTAAGGGTTCTCTGGTGTTTGTTCATCCACTGGACGGGGGCTTTAGAGGACAGCTGGGAACCTTTGACATTCCCTCTGTAGGATTTGACTGGCGGTACTTCAGTTGCGTTTTTCACCTGGAGCAACTAATAAATTGGTTTTGCTGTCCTGAATGTAGCTTCTGTAGTATCTCAGAAACCTAAGTCATTTTCGGACATCACCGATGGTCTGAGCTGTTTTTTTTCCTTCAGTGCCATGATCATGTCCAGGTTTTTGGGATCATTCCTGAAAACGTCTGCTGATACGACTCGTCCAACATATCTGACCTCACACTTGAACAGCTCACATTTTGTTGGTCTCAGTTTTACTCCATGTTTCTGAAGGGCTTTGAGGACCATCCTGAGTCCCTCAATGTGAAAAATAGTGTAGCACAGTATGTCGTCGAGGTATGGGATACAACATTTGTCACGTAGCGTGTCCAGCATCTCCTCCTTGCTCCTCTGGAATGTGGCAGGTGCATTCAACAGCCCAAAAGGGATTTTGACCCACTCATAGAGCCTCCAGAGAGTGAAAAATGCCATCAAATGTCTCGACCCTTCGGCTATGAACCCCTAGTGATAAACCTTATTTTGATCCAGGATAGTAAACCAGCTGTAGCCGCCCAGGGTATCTGTCAGGTCTTGGATCCACGACAGTGGATGTCTATCGAYGACAGTCTTCTGGTTGAGCTGTCTGTAGTCTACACATATCATCAGCGACCCATCGTTCTTTTGGACACATACCACTGGAGCGGAATACAGTGACAATGAGTTAAGTATCCATACTTTCGCTAACATATTTTGAATGTGCCCCTTAATTTCTTGATAACGAGGTTTTGGCACTGATGAAAATGCTCTCTGGACAAGTACGTCATCTTTGAGACTGTGAGACATCTGCAGACTTGGGATGCACCCGATATCATTGTTGTCGCGCACGAAGGCGACTGCTTCCTCATACAATATTTTTCTTGACTATTTGTTGGCCTGGGGGGATAACTATACTCTGTGATCCGACTCTCATGAGGCCATCTTCCGCGCTGTCTTGCTCCGTGTTGGCTTTGTGGATCTGGACAAAGTTTACAATGGCTTTGGCATGGTCATCTTGGATTTCCATGGTCCCACTGAGCAAGCTAACTATGGTCGACAAGACTCCCCCTGTTTGTCCTTTAACTAGCTGCTCTATCACATTATTAACAGTGTGAACTCACCTAGCCCAAATGGCGATGCAGTGTCACTATCGCACCCTCCAGTCAACATAAGCCACCTGGAAGAGACACACTGAGTTTACATTGAGGCGTTAGATTCACTAGTTGCAAAAACATCAAAGTGACTTTGCATAGCCACATCATTTCAACAGAAATACTCATCATAAATATAGATGATAACACAAGTTATACACATGGAATTATAGATATACCTCTCCTTAATGCAACCGCTGTGTCAGATTTCAAAAAAACTTTACGGAAACCATGCAATAATCTGAGACGGAGCTCAGATGAATAGCCAAATTAGCCGCCATGTTGGACTCAACAGAAACCAGAAAATACATGATAAATGTTTCCTTACCTTTGATGAATTCATCAGAATGCAGTCCTAGGAATCCCAGGTCCACAATAAATGCTTGATTTGTTCGTTAATGTCCGTTATTTATGTCAAATTAGCTACTTTCGAATTGTTTACCAAAGACCCTAACCAAAGTCTCAAAGCGCGACCACTATAACGTGACGAAATGTCCAAACGTTCCATTACAGTCAGTAGAAACATGTCAAACGATGTACTGAATCAATCTTTAGAATGTTGTTAATTAAACCCAAACAAGGGTCTCAAGCGTCAGCTGACTAACTAGGAATGGGATGTGAATGGATATATCAGGGTTGTCATACCCAGGTAAGTTGACAGTAACTTAAACTCGGCTATTGAAGGGTATGGTACAGTATCTCCATTCACAACATCAAGACGTCCGTCGGCTCCCATAAGCTCAGTGAGCATCCTCACATTTTGACCAGGTATGTATTTTTCCTTCCAGGCATGGTCTTTGATGCTCACTTGGGCTGTTGAATCAAGTAAGACACTTGCAGCCAAGCCATTCATATTACATCTGAGCAAGCATTTCTTTCCTACAAGCTGGGCTACTTTACCGATGCCTGTGGCCAGCTGGCCTTGTGAGTGTACCTTGGGAGAAGCTGTCTCGGCGGGAAACATGTTGTGAGACCGTACTGCGATTTACACTTTGAGGTTTCAACCCTGTGAAACCGTTGGGTTGGGACTGTAACTGCGGCCTGATCGCTGGTTGTCCCTGTGCAGTGACCGGTTCCCATTTCCCGAGCACTTTAGTCTCTTTAGACAGCCTATTGCTTAATTTCCTTCCTCACCACAGAAGAACAGTGGCTACAGTTCGGTACACCATGTTCAGCACATCGGGGGCGGCCGTATGATTTCTCTCTTCTGGGCCCAGACGGTTGACTTGTGGAACACTGGCACGTATGTTCTGGTTGTTTTGATTCAGTCAGGCAGCCTATCATGCTGGTTAAAGCATTAAACTGCACAATGAGCCGTTGTATGGTCTTACATGAGTGTTTACGGTCAGCGACCTCCTCCTCTTTGATACAGTCTTCATTACTATGGCTATCACCAAGCTCTCGTCTCTAGTTATTTTCATCACATGCCTTATTATTGCTTCGTCAGACACATTGCTGTGAGAGAAGAGAAGTCTCATCTCCCGGCAACATGGCTCTGTTTGTGTCCAAGCCCCTGGTACAAGACCCTGGTACAAGGTATGTAAGAATGCATCTTGCACTGTCTTTACATCATATCTGTCCCGCCCTGACCTTAGAGATCCTTTTTATGTCTCTATTTTGGTTGGTCAGGGCGTGAGTTGGGGTGGGCATTCTATGTTTTGTTCTATGTTGTCTATTTCTATGTGTTTGGCCGGGTGTTGTTCTCAATCAGAGGCAGCTGTCAATCGTTGTCTCTGATTGAGAACCATACTTAGGTAGCCTTTTCCCACCTGTGTTTGTGGGTAGGTGTTTTCTGTTTTGTATGAGTACCTGACAGAACTGTTGCGTTTTGTTCCACTTTAGTTTTTTTGTTTCAGCAGTGTTCAGGTGATAAATAACATCATGAACACGTACCACGCTGCGCTTTGGTCTACTCCTTCTTCCTCAGACGAACGTCGTTACAATATCGTATGTCTGTGTTGGCTTCTTTTGGTATGAACAGAATTTTCTGTTTCAGCCCTATCATCCTGTCCACTTTCCTTAGCACACACAGACCCCTTGGTGACTCTGGAGAAACCCTCTAAGCTCTGCTATTGTCATGTCATCTTGTTCATAAGCATGTCCTTGAAGTTTTCAGGCTTTATGATCCACGGCACACTTCTGACTATCTCATTCACTGCAGTTCTCTTCAATCCCTTCTTCTACTGTATCTGTTTGCACACATTGTTGTAGCTTATGTCTGACGCTTGGTCGCCTATTTAAGCCCCATGAATCTTGAATTCTCTTCGCTGCAGGTAAGAGAGATCTGACTTGTCTAGAGTGTGGTGCATGCTCAGAGTGACGGCTACTGTGTGGTTGGTTATCATGTGCAGTGCTTTTCTTCTCAGCTGTGGGTGGGATATGGGAGTTTCCTACCTAGCTCCTCATGGCTACAAAGCATTCTTTGGTACTCAGTATCAGTATATGATGTGTCATTGGCTACATAATTTACATCAGCTGCACTATACTCTTGGCTATCAGGTGAAGATACTAGACTTAGACGATGACTCGGTATAGCTACATCTATTGCATCTTTCAAAACCAACAGTTTGACCATTCCCCCATCTTCAGAATCAAGCAAGGTCTTACTGTACATGAAAGCATGGATATGCTCAAAACAACCCTCTTCGTCACCCTTCTGTAATTCTGACCGGTCTTTGTCTGGTAATGGGCCGACAGTCTTGGCGATCTGATAGGCAACACCCGATGTTAGAGAGTGCAGATTCTTCCTGATGTCCCACACTAAGCTCTTCCTCTCACTGTCTGACATGGCCTCTCTTTATCCCTCAGGCAGGTCATACGGCTACACATGTCACACAGTCCTGGATAGCTGAACCACTGGATCAGCGTCATCCAACAGGTGAAGCCGCTCCCGGACGAGCCCCCAAGAATCTGAAACAGGTCTCAGGCATGAGATCCCGCTACAGATAATAAAGTCCTGTTTTACACAGGGAGAAAGAAGTCACAGGAGATGAGTTCATTTTTCAGTCAGGCTGTTTACTTTTTTGGGCTGTAGCGGAATTTRGCGTACTCTATACCCTAATGCTCCAGCAGCTCTCCCTAGTGGAACACACTGGATAACATTTTTCGCATTGGAGGTATATGAAAAACTCAGACAAAATTTAAATAAAATACAAACAGATAATAGCTGAAAACAAAATATTTTTGTCAAAACACCAAATTGTGACCAACATATGTGTCCTTCACATCACTCTGTTTCATAATTCAGTGTGGATTCCAGGTTATTATTTTACAACTATAAGTTAACAGGTCTTGCTAAGCATCTAGACAGTATTGCCTTGCGTTTACCAACATGTAAGGATCTGTTGCTATAAAGTACCACTGCCTGTCTGTCTGCATATGTCCGCATGTGATCTAGAACCCTTGTGCATGTGTGGGTGTGGTGGTCCACGTGCTGAGCTCGAACGTCTGTTCCTTAAATTTGGTTCTTATAATAGTTCCACACTGTAGTGATGATGATGACTCACACATCCCGTACTTAACCAGGCCGCCACACCATCCTAGAGACAGCCCTGTGAGGGGCCCATATAAACAGAGTGATTTACCTCCCTGTTATTCCAGCACCAGCAGCTGGAGGAGTGTGTGGAGAACACACACACTCACGTACACAGGTGGAAGTCAAATCAAATACAATTGTATTGGTCACGTACACATATTTAGCATATTTTGCAGTGAAAATGCATATGTTCCTATCTCCAACAGTGCCGTAATACCTAACAATACACACAAATCCCGCAAAATAAAAAGACCAAAATTAAGAAATATCCGAACGAGTAATGTCAGAGTCCGGAATCTATCTCTCTATCTCTCTATCTCTCTATCTCTCTATCTCTCTATCTCTCTATCTCTCTATCTCTCTATCTCTCTATCGTCACTTTACCCCTACCTAAATGTACAAATTACCTAAATTTCCTCGAGTAACCTGTACCCCTGCACATTGACTTGATACCGGTACCTCCTGTATATAGCCTCGTTATTGTTATTTTATTGTGTTACTTTTTTTWAACTTTKGTTTATTTAGTAAATATTTTCTTCACTCTATTTTCTTGAAACTGCATTGTTGGTTAAGGGCTTGTAAGTAAGCATTTCATAGTAAGGTATTCGTTGCATGTGACAAATACAATTTCATTTGATTTTATCTATCTATCAATCAATCTATCTATCTAGCGATCTATCTATACATACGTATACAGCGCCTTCAGAAAGATTTCATACTCCTTGACTTATTCCACATTTTGTTATGTTACAGTCTGAATTCAAAATGGATTAAATAAAAAAAATTCTCTCATCTACACATACCCCATAATGACAAAGTGAAAATGTGTTTTTAGACATTTTTGCTCATTTATTGTCAATTAAATTGTCACGTATACTCCTTCTCCGGCCTCTAGGTCATCAGGCTTCTGATTATCCCACACACCTGTCACCATCATCTCGCGCACCAGCGCCTCATGACACTCACCTTGACTCCACTACATCCTTGATTATCTTCCCTATATCTGTCACTCCCCTTGGTTCTTTCCTCAGGTGTTATTGGCTCTGTTTCATGTCGGTGTGTTGTTTCTGTTTCGTGTTTATTGTTTTGATTATTTATTAAAACACTCACTCCCTGTACCTCACCTAAGGGAAGCATCAGGGAGTGTTTTTCTTGTGTCAGTGTAATTGATGCTGCGTCCCGGAGCCGCTACAGGCTCTCATGCCTCAGCCAGATCGCCAGATTCCCCTGCCTCAGCCTGCTCGTTGGGCTTTCATGCCTCAGCCAGATCGCCAGGCTCACCTGCTTCCACCGGCTCATCAGGCTCTCATGCCTCAGCTGGATCGCCACGCTCCCCTGCCTTAGCCATTCTGTCAGGTTCCCGCGCCCCAGCCGGCTCGACAGGTTCCCGCGCCTCAGCCGGCGTGACAGGTTCCCACGCTTCAGCAGGGGTGACCGGTCAGCTCCTGATCCCCGGGTTTGTCCACTTTGACGACGTCCTGCGGCTGGAGTCGCGCATCGGGGAGGGGGTACTGTCACATACTCCCTCTCCGGCCTCTAGGTCATCAGGCTGCTGACTATCCTGTACACCTGTCACCATCGTCAACCGCACCAGCGCCTCATGACACTCACCTGGACTCCATCACCTCCTTGATTATCTTCCCTATATCTGTCACTCCCCTTGGTTCTTTCCTCAGGTGTTATTGACTGTTTCATGTTGGTGCATTGTTTCTGTTTCGTGTTTATTGTTTTGTATTATTTATTAAAACACTCACTCCCTGTACTTGCTCCCCGTCTCTCAGCGCACTCGTTACATAAATATCTTATTTACACAAGTATTCACACCCCTGAGTGAATGCATGTTATAATCCCCTTAGGCACCGAATACAGCTGTGAGTCTTTCTGTGTAAGCCTCATGGCGAACTCCCTGAGCGGTTTCCTTCCTCTCCGGCAACTGAGTTAGGAAGGACGCCTGTATCTTTGTAGTGACGAGATGTATTGCTACACCATCCAAATTGTTATTAATAACTTTACCATGCTCAAAGGGATATTCAATATCTGCTTTTTTTATTTTACCTTTTCACCAATAGCTACCCCTCGTTGAGAGGCATTGGAAAACCTCCCTGGTCTTTGGTTGAATGTGGTTGAATCTGTGTTTGAAATGCACTACTCAACTGAGGGACCTTACAGATAATTCTGTGTGTGGGGTACAGAGATTAAGTAGCCATTCAAAAACCATGTTTAATACTATTATTGCACACATGCAACTTATTATGTGACTTGAACTTATTTAGGCTTGCAATAACAAAGGGCTTGAATACTTATTGACTCAAGACATTTCAACTTTTCATTTTTTTATTAATTTGTAGAAACATAATTCCACTTTGACATTATGGGATATTGGGTGTGACACAAAATCTCAATTAAATACATTTTAAATTCAGGCATTAAAACCTTTTCTCAATATAGGGGGTGCTGTTTCAACGTTAGCATTTATCGTCTCCTAATTAAACTGCCTCATACTCAATTCTTGCTCGTACAATATGCATATTATTATTACTATTGGATAGAAAACAATCTCTAGTTTCTAAAACCGTTTGAATTATGTCTGTGGGTGAACCAGAACTCTTTCTACAGCGAAACTCATGACAGGACATGCGAAGCTCTGAAAAATAGTCTCTGATCTCGGATCAGTTGAAAACTCCGTGTGTGCCCTATGGCTTGACATGAACTGCACCCGCCTTCCCCTGGATGTCAGTAACCAATGAGAAGTGGAATGGTGTCTCTACGTGTTTGTCAGAGTTTATAAAAGGGAGTGGAGTGAGATGACCCTTCCTTTTGACGCTCGCCAGGACGCAAGGGAGGACATCAGAATCGCATGCTCAAAAGCTCTCGTTATTGATCAAAGATCTATCCGTCTGTGATTTAGTTCGATATAGGTGTTAGAAACATCATAACGAAGTTATTTGAAACCGGATTTAATATAGTTCATGCGAATATACTTGTATTTTTCTGAATTTCTTAGTATTGGTTTGACGATTTGGCATGTGTGTGCCGTGAAGCTATCGTTAGCTGCTAGTTCTGAAGTTGAGGAGGTGGTTTACAACAAAGCAACGATACTTTTGGAAAGGACACATTGCCCAGTACTGATGGAAGCTCGTCCAAAAGTAAGAGTTATTATGATTTTATTCGTATTTATGTGGAAAATTTAAACGCAGTTGTCGGCCATTTTGCGGCTAGTCTGGCTGTAACTCACATGTATGTTGTAACGTTAATTTTAAAAATCTAAATCAGCGGTTGCATTAATAACCAATGCATCTTTCATTAGCTGTCCAACCTGTATTTTTTTAGTCAATCTAATCGATAAATAATCGTAATCATAGGTGCCTTTCCAAGATGGCGCCGGCCCGAATGCATACCATGTTTTGACAGATTACATTGCATAACCAAGATTTTTGATCTAAATATGACAATTTTGAACAAACTCTATATGCATTGTGATATTGTTACGGACTGTCCATCTGAAGAATTCTGAGAAGTTAGTGAAAAAATTAATATATTTTGGTGGCGATACAGTTATTGACCCTTTGGCTTGATTCAATGCTGGGTGATGTTAGCTCATGTGGTATGCTAATATAACGATATATGTGTTTCGCTGTAAAACACTTAGAAAATCTGAAACATTGTCTGGATTCACAAGATCTGTGTCTTTCGATTGTGTATGCTGTGTATTTTTCAGAAATGTTTTAGGATGAGTATTTTGTAATTGAGTCGGTCTCTTTATTATCCGGCTGCTTCCAACGATATTCAGATTGCAGCTGCAATGTAGAAATGTGATTATACCTGAAATATGCACATTTTTCTAAAAAAAACTATCCTATACCAATGAATATGTTATGAGACTGTCATCTTATGAAGTTGTTTCTTGGTTAGTGCTAAATATCTTTATTTGTCGAATTAGTGATAGCTACTGATGCAGGAAAAAAATGGTGGAGAAAAAAGTGGTGTCTTTGTATCGTGGTTAGCTATAGATTTACATATTGTGTCTTCCCTGTAAAACACTTAGAAAATCTGAAACATTGTCTGGATTCACAAGATCTGTGTCTTTCGATTGCTGTATGCTGTGTATTTTCAGAAATGTTTTAGGATGAGTATTTTGGTAATTGACGTCGGTCTCTGTAATTATTCCGGCTGCTTCCAACGCTATTTCAGATTGCAGCTGCAATGTAGAAATGTGATTTATACCTGAAAAATGCACATTTTTCTAAAAAATTATCCTATTCCATAAATATGTTATCAGACTGTCATCTTATAAAGTTGTTTCTTGGTTAGTGGCTATATAATATCTTTATTTAGTCGAAATTGTGATAGCTGCCCATGCAGGAAAAAAATGGTGGAGAAAAAAAGTGTGTCTTTTGCTATCGTGGTTAGCTAATAGATTTACTATTGTGTCTTCCCTGTAAAACATTTAAAAAATCAGAAATGATGGCTGGATTCACAAGATCTGTATCTTCATCTGGTGTCTTGGACTTGTGATTTAATGATATTTAGATGCTTGTATTTACTTGTGACGCTATGCTAGGCTATGCTAGTCAGCTTTTTTACTGTGGGGGTGCTCCGGATCCGGGATGATACCAACTAAAAGTTACAACAAAATGTGTAAAAAGTCAAGGGTGTGAATACTTTAGGGCACTGTATGGACAGTAATGAATAGAAAAGGTGTAGCAATAGTTATTTAGGATGAGCCTTGACTATAATACAGTATAATATGAAGTTGGTAAAATAGTATTTAAACATGATTAAAGTGACTGACCAGTATTCATTGACTATTACATAGGGCAGCAGTCTCAAAGTAGAAGGGTAGAGTTAACGGGGTGGTAGCCAGCTAGTAACAGTGACTAAGGTTCAGGCCTGGGTACTGGACGGAGGCCAACTAGTGGTGACTATTTAACAGTCTGATGGCCTGGAGATAGCTGTTTTTCAATCTTAGTCCCAGCTTTGATGCACCTCTACTGTCTCCACCTTCTAGATTGTAGCGTGGTGAATAGGCCATTGCTCGGGGAACCAAGCCACAATGTCTGTGTGAATAGAACATTTCAGTTTGTCAGTGATGTGCACACCGTGGAACTTTCAGCTTTTGACCCTTCACTTTAAGCTTTTGACCCTCCACTGCGGGACCAAGCCACAATGTCTGTGTGGATAGACCATTTCAATTTGTCAGTGATGTGCACGCCAAGGAACTTTAAGCTTTTGACCCTCCACTGCGGCCCCTTCGATATGGACGGGGGCGTCTTCTCTCTGCTGTCTCCTGAAGTCCACGATCGTTTTATTAATGTTGAGGGAGTGGTTATTTTCCTGGTACCACTCCACCAGGGCACTCACTTCCTCCCTGTAGGCTCTCGTCAACTTTGGTAATCAGGCCTACCACTGTAGTGTCATCAGCAATCTTGATGATTGAGTTGGAGACTGGCTTGGCCACAATAATGGGTAAACAGGGAGTACAGGAGGGGGCTGAGCACGCACCCTAATGGGGCCCCCGTGTTTAGGATCAGTGTGGCGTAGGTGTTGTTGCCTACCTTCACCACCCGGGGTCGGCCTGTCAGGAAGTTCAGGCCCTGAGCTTAGTGATGAGCTTGGCGGGCACTATAGTGTTGAAAGCTGAGCTGTAGTCGATGAACTGCATTCTTACATAGGTATTCCTCTTGTCCAGATGGGATAGGGCAGTGTGCAGTGCGATGGTGATTGCGTCATCCGTGGATCTGTTGGGGTAGTATGCAAATTGTAGTAGGTCTAAAAATGTGAAGGTGATATGATCCTTAACTAGTCGCTCAAAGCACTTCATGATGACAGAAGTGAGTGCTATTTGTCTAAAGTAATTTACTTCAGTTGCCTTCGCTTTCTTGGGTACAGGCACAATGGTGGACATCTTGAAGCAAGTGGGGACAACAGACTGGGATAGAGAGAGATTGAATATGTCCGTAAACACTCCAGCCAGCTGGTCTGCACATGCTCTAAGGACAAGGCTAGGAATGCCATCTGGGCCGGCAGCCTTTGCGAGGTTAACATGTATGCACGCACACGACACACACACACACCACACCCACCACACAGCACACACACACACACACACACACACACACACACACACACACACACACACACACACAGAAACACACACATTTTGCATGGTGTTATGGTTGAAGCTGTTATCAGGCTGCATCTGTTTCCTGCTGCTTAAGCTGGGTGACAGATTCCATTGAGTTACATGAGAAACATGGTTGCTGCGTTTAGCCAGTTATTAGCATGTACCTCTATGGGTGAGTCACGGAGATAGTTGGGGTCATCAGAAGAGCATCGTATCATTTCTCTGTAGACCTATCCAAATAACACACAAACAAACTACAGGCCTGCAACCAGCTCTAGCTATGTACTACTACCTTGATTTCTACAATTAGATTCATTATATTTCTTGCGTATATTTCCTAACTCCTAACTTTTTAAACTTTCTTAACTGCAGCATCCAAGCTTGCAGACATATGTTTTTCTCTCCATCGAACACCACATCACACCAGTGAATAGAAACATGGGAAAATACGTTGACCCACTTATTCATGTGAAAGCAAGGGCATCGATCAATCAACCACAGCTACATAATGTTTGGTCGTCAGTCTTATACGTCATGTGCTTCTTTTAGAAGAATCAGCATTTACCCAGCTCACATCACACCTACCAGTCAACAGTAGGTTGAGTAGTCTATTAATGAAACCTATTGTCATAGGTTTCACAAAATGACGCACCAAATGTGAACTGAATCACTTTGGAGACATTTGCTGTTGCTATATTATTGAAAATCATTAACATAAATCTTGACAAGAGAAAGAAAATGCATGAGACTAAGTCCAGTGCACAATTAAAGGGTGGGTGTACACACCATGGAAATACCGCTGATGAAGCATCCATTACGGCACCCTGAAGGGTAGAAAAAGAGTATCTCATTGCTTTAGTTAGCACACACACACGGACGTACACATTCATGCACAAACGCCCACACACACATACACGTACACACACATGCACACACATCCATGCAGACACACATCCATGCAGATGTTGGGGATCTGTTAAACATACACTCCCCTTGAACAATCCCACTGGGGTGAGGTGAAACAGCTGTGGGTGATTTAGGCTACCTCTCCCATCACACACCCCCAACCCCTGGCCCCTGTCATCCCATCTCGCTCTCTCTGTCTCTCCGACCCAGTGCAGAGGAAAGGCTAATGCCACCCCCATTTCTATGGCCCAGCTGGAAAGGGGTGCCGATGGGGGATCACGTGCTCCTATGAATCACCTTGGCACACAAAGCGGACTTGACTGAAGCGGATAATTGGGAGGTCTTGTTTGAGGAGAGGAAGGGGGGGGGACTGTGCATGGCTGGTGATGTTGGGTTCTTCTCCACCTCTATAATTCCTCCCTCTAACCCTCCCTCTATGCCTCCTCCACTGAAAGAGACGGAAGAGTGATTATGAATGAAAAAAGAGAGAAAAAAAGCAAGGTTTTTAAACGCGCCATCGCCATGAACAATTACACTTAACAAAATTTCTGAGTCAATTCAAACACATCTAAATCCTTCCTGTAGGTCCCCCACTGATGCATCATCATTCCTGTTTCACACAAAATCKCTCTAAAAGGGCAATCTCAGTATGGCCTCAGAAAAACATTTGACACCATTGTCTATTTAAGCAATAAGGCACGGGAGGTGTGGTGTTTTGCCAATATACCACGGGTAAGGGCTGTTCTGCACGATGCAATGTGGAGTGCCTGGATACAGCCTTTAGCCATGGTATATTGGCCATATACCACAAACCCCTGAGGTGTCTTATTGCTATTATAAACTGGTTACCAACGTAATTAGATCAGTACAAATAATTGTTTTGTCATACCCATGGTATACACTCTAATATACAACAGCTGTCAGCCAATCAGCATTCAGGGCTCGAACCGCCCAGTTTATAATCATCTTTGGATGGGGAAGCGTAAAATAGAAATCACTCAGGAATTTTTTCTTAATGTATGAAATCTGCCACAGCACAAGAACGTAAAAAGATATTTATTGATCTGTCTACGACTCCAGGTCCATCCAAATCTCCTGTGTCCCTCTGCTCTTTCATCTTTCCCCTCCTCCCTCTGACTTCTTCCTCAATTCCTATCTTTTTCCTTCCCTTCACCCCACCACAGTCGATTGACGGTAACCGTGCCAATCAGTCKATCTTTAAGCAAACGGAGCATATGCCTTTCTGAGCACCATGCTCCAATAAAAGGGTACATTTTCCTCTTCTCCCCATCTGTCAGCAGCTGCATCACAGCAGAGCCCGGCAGGAGAAATCAATAGCCTGTATTCTTTTTACTGCTAACCCAGTCCAGGGAATAGCTCTTTAAAGCCATTTTGTAACAAGTTTACAATGTTTAATATGCAATGCAAACACATTCCATGGGGTTCTATAAAAGTACCTGGGTTTATTAGTATATTTTTTTGAATCTAAACACACTCTTCACAATAACTGCCTGCCACAGTGCAGGGACTGACATATTTCTGGTTGTTGCGGTGCTGTTATGGCAAAACATTGGGTTATTTATGTCAATCTCAATAATAGTCTCATTAATTCATCATTAGCTTGCTGTGTTCAACAGATGTTACTTTGACTTCATTGTGCTTTTTTTTGTTGTTGAAACGGCACAAACAGAAAACACAGCATAGCCACAAGAGTATTTTCACTGTTCAAACGGTTAACATACAATCTGTACTGAGAGGCGATGAATTGAAGCAGTTGTAGCCTGAAAGTGAAAAATACATTTATATCTCTGTGTTGACAATACAAACAGTGCTACTAATTCGTTCAGTGAGGCTATTACACTGTCTACTGTATTTCTGCCAATGCATGGCCACTTTGGAACAACTTGATTTAAATACTTGATCTGTCAAAGACATAGGACCTAATACGACTATTACACACTTAAGCTGCAAACTAGCCGAGAGCACTCCGGGTTAATGAAAGCCAATGGGAATTAATGGCATCCTTATGTGGACGATGGTGGGTGCGGTTCTGGAGTGCCCAACCCTCTTTGTAACCTGTGAGTAGGCATCCAATTACCTCGGCAATTACCACAAGTGTTGTTGAAGACACTTTAACAAAAGGTCATAACAAAAGGTCGTCTGGGAGACCACATGCATTGCTTTGGAGGATCATCATGAAAAAGACCCGATATTGTCATATTCAGGTTTAGTCATAACAACAAAATTGTTAGGAAGTACTTAACAAATGCTTTAACAAAACCCAGACGTAAACCATCAAAACGGCAAGCTCTGGGAGAGCAGTGTTATGGAGAAAACTCCCAAGTAGGGAAGAAACCTTGTGAGGAACCAGACCCAGGATGGGTATAATCAATCTTACAATATGACGTGATGCAATATTGATTTTGTTATAATATATGTGACCCACCACCTGGATTCGGTCCAATGTAGCAAAATTTGAAATGGTGTTTATTTTTAATTTTTACATAGGATAAAAGTACAGACTCAGAGCTAGAAAATAGTATATCATACACTGCAGTTGAGGAACAATGGGAAGGTAATTCTGCTTTGAAATTTGATAAACCTGTAARTTCACATTGAGAAAATGGCCCTTGAATCTTTTGGTACACCCACTGGAGAGCTCTTCTTTGTCTACACCCATTCAGCATCGTTCACACCCTCTTAAGCCTTAGAGCCACCCATCTCTTTAAGGATTCACCAGTGAGGCCATGTGTTAAACATAGTGAGTAGTGTAGAAGATTTCAAGACTAAAAGTGGTAAAAGTAGAAGCCTACTATAAGGAAAAACTCAAGGTAAAAATACACTATCTAATCCTTGGCCTATATCCTAATCTGACTTTGGTGCAGGTCATGTTGTTCTTCACATTACCGTCTCTGGTAAACACACACTATATCAAATAAAATCTAAGTTTATTTATCACATGCACAGGATACAGAAGGTGTAAACAGTACAGTAAAGTGGTTACTTGCATAGTAGCAATATCAAAAACAGAAAGTGTCCAGATACAAATATTGAATAATTCTTTTATAATTATTGGACTACGCTTACCTGACACAGTTGTCTAAATTGTTGTGTCATGTGAAATAAATGCTATTTCCTCCCCCCAGCCACATCTACAGTGCACTCGGAAAGTATTCAGACCCCTTCCCTTTTTCCACATTTTGTTGACATTTTTGCAAATGTATAAAAAAACAAAACAGAAATACCTTATTTATATAAGTACTCAGACCCTTTGCTATGAGACACAAATTGAGCTAAGGTACATCCTTTTTCCATTGATCATCATTGAGATGTTTCTACAACTAGATTGGAGTCCACCTGGGGTAAATTCAATTGATTGGACATGATTTGGAAAGGCACACACCTGTCTATATAAGGTCCCACAGTTGACAGTGCACGTCAGAGCAAAAACTAAGCCATGAGGTGGAAGGAATTGTCCGTAGAGCTCCGAGACACGATTGTGTCGAGGCACAGATCTCGGGAAGGGTACCAAAACATTTCTGCAGCATTGCTTGGGGACCTGCAATGCTGCAGAAATGTTTTGGTACCCTTCCCGAGATCATGGAAGATGTTTGGAAGGACCAAGACTTTTTAGAGCTGGCTCCCGGCCAAACTGAGCAATCGGTGGAGAAGGGCCTTGGTCACGGAGGTGACCAAGACCCCGATGGTCACTCTGACAGAGCTCCAGAATTCCTCTGTGGAGATGGGAGAATCTTGAGAAGGACAACAATCGCTGCAGCACTCCCCCAATCAGGCCTTTATGGTAGAGAGGCCAGACGGAAAAGCCACTCCTCAGTAAAAGACACATGACAGCCCATTTGGAGTTTGCCGAAAGGTACCTAAAGGATTCTCAGACCATGAGAAACAAGATGATCTGGTCTGAACGCCAAGCGTCACATCTGGAGGAAATCTGGCACCATCCCTACGGTGAAGCATGGTGGTGGCAGCATCATGCTGTGGGGATGTTTTTCAGTGGCAGGGACTGGCAGATTAGCCAGGGTCAAGGGAAAGATGAACGGATCAAAGGACAGAGAGATCCTTGATGAAAACCTGCTTAGGACATCAGACTGGGGCGATGGCTCACCTTCCAACAGGACAATGACCCTAAGCACACAGCCAAAACAACGCAGGAGTGGCTTCGGGAAAAGTCTCTGATGTCCTTGAGTGGCACAGCCAGAGCCCAGACTTGAACCCAATTGAACATCTCTGGAGAGACCTGAAAATAGCTGTGCAGCGATGCTCCACATCCAACCTGACAGAGCTTTAGAGGATCTGCAGAGAAGAATGGGGTATTCTCCCCAAATGCAAGTGTGCCAAGCTTGTAGCATCATACCCAAGAAGACTAAAGGCTGTAATCGCTGCCAAATGTGCTTCAACAAGGTACTAAMTAAAGCGTCTAAATACTTATGTAAATGCGTATTTTCCTTTATTCATATAAACAAAATATATGTCTAAAACCTGTTTGTGCTTTGTCATTATGGGGTATTGTGTGTAGATTGATGAGGGGAAAAAACAATTTAATTCATTTTAGAATAAGGCTGTAACGTAACAAAATGTGGAAAAAGTCAAGAGGTCTGAATACTGTAATAACCCTGGATTTGTAAGTGCGGATATCGACTCTGCCACTCGAGCATGCTTTTGAGGCACAGTCGATAGCGCGCTGGACTTCAGGCTAGAAGGCCGAGACCTGCTCCCTGCTTGTTTCATTACATTTGTGTCAGAAGTGATCGGACCTTGCGTCCACGAATGACCGTGTGCTTGGCCAGTGAGCGTGTTCCTATAAGACGTTGAGTCACAAGCTAGCGCGAAGACGTGCTCTTTGAAAAGAGGGAGTTGTGTAACGACCATGGGTTTATAAGCGCGGATATCGAAACTTCTTCGGGATTGGTGTCCCTTCCACGGGCTGGTTGAGCTAACGTAGGCTGATGCGATTAGCATGAGGTTGTAAGTAACAAGAACATTTCCCAGGACAGAGACATATCTGATATTGGCAGAAAGATTAAATTCTTGTTTATCTAATTGCACTGTCCAATTTACAGTAGCTATTACAGTATGAATCTGCAGGGAGCTAAAGCTAACCAACTAGTTTCAATGTTAGCTAGCTAACATTAGGCTATAACTAGCAATGCAAATGTATTTCTGATTTGAAAAATACTACTACACAGATCATACACTTAATGTTAGCTAGCGAGCCAGCACGCTAACGTTCGTGAGCCAACTAACAGTATGCTTTAACTTGCAATGAAAACAACTTTCTGACAAAGTTACAAACGTATCGTATCTGAAAATGTTGCTAGACTCTTACCTGTATACATGGATGAGCGCTTCACAGCAGACTGGAACCATTTAACTCTGTTTTGTTTGTAGCTACATCTTGTTTGGCCAGCGTTGTGTCAAGTCACTTCGGTTCATACTAACTGTGGCGTGTGCAGAAAGTAGCCCATCACAACTTTTTCCAACTGATCTGTCGATAGCGCCTGCTAAATTCAGGGCATCAATGTTGTTGAGAAAAGCTGCAAAACCTTTGTAATTCTCGATGGCTAACATTATATCTTTCAAAAAACGCGCGATAGAAAGGACTATCAACACATAATGAGCAGCTCGCGTTATAAACAGAAGCATGCTACATAGCCAATCCAAACTCATCTCCCGGCAGGTCTAGCCCATCAATTATGGCTGGGTTGGCGCCCCCCCTTGGGTTGTGCCGTGGCGYAGATCTTTGTGGGCTATACTTGGCCTTGTCTCAGGATGGTAAGTTGGTGGTTGAAGTTTCCCAACCTTCTATCCTCTAGTGGTGTGGGGGCTGTTCTTTGGCAAAGTGGGTGGGGTTACATCCTGCCTGTTTGGCCCTGTCCGGGGGTATCATCGGATGGGGCCACAGTGTCTCCTGACACCTCCTGTGTCAGCCTCCAGTATTTATGCTGCAGTAGTTTATGTGTCGGGGGGCTAGGGTCAGTCTGTTATATCTGGAGTATTTCTCCTGTCTTATCCGGTGTCCTGTGTGAACTTAAGTATGCTCTCTCTAATTCTCTCTTTCTCTCTCTCTTTCTTTCTCTCTTTCTTTCTCTCTCTCGGAGGACCTGAGCCCTAGGACCATGCCTCAGGACTACCTAGCATGATGACTATTTGCTGTCCCCAGTCCACCTGGCCGTGCTGCTGCTCCAGTTTCAACTGTTCTGCCTGCGGCTATGGAACCCTGACCTGTTCACCGGACGTGCTACCTGTCCCAGACCTGCTGTTTTCAACTCTCTAGAGACTGCAGGAGCTGTAGAGATACTCTCAATGATCGGCTATGAAAAGCCAACTGACATTTACTCCTGAGGTGCTGACTTGCTGCACCCTCGACAACTACTGTGATTATTATTACTTGACCATACTGGTCAATTATGAACATTTTAACATCTTGGCCATGTTCTGTTATAATCTCCACCCGGCACAGCCAGAAGAGGACTGGCCACCCCTCATAGTTCCTCTCTAGGATTCTTCCTAGGTTTTGGCCTTTCTAGGGAGTTTTTCCTAGCCACCGTGCTTCTACACCTGCARTGCTTTTTTTAAAGATGTTCAAATGCCTCTCCTGTGAAGTAGTGACGTGCGACATATGCCTAGCTTCCTGAAACGGGTCACATATGGTCAAACAATAGCTGAAACATTAAGCATACCATGGCTGGTCTACCTTGCTGTAACCAGAACCATATGAAGCCAGAGAGGATCATGTGTTTATCCACCTCCTCATATGATCAGCTGTGTAAGGGATGGCCAGCATCTGTTCTCCATGTCTTTGCCCTAGGGTCTAGGCCTTAACCACAGAGAGGAGATCCATCCATCTATGTCAGCAAATACAGATACAGATCCACACAGAAGCAGCATGTACAGTATGTATTCATTCAATGCATCCAATGTCTACACCCTGGCCCATTTAGCCAAACATTTTAGCCAACAAAACAGAAACTAATTGAGTAAAACAAAGTAAAAGTGCGAGAAAAAGTTCTCTACTCTGGGATCGTCTTGAACTCAAAGAACTCTTAATGCTCTGTTTAATCGTATTTCGCAACCATAACAGCTTTTACTTCAGTTAATTATTTTTAAATCTTGAAACAAATACATAAGGTACAACCCTTCAATTGGATTTTGATGTGCAAGTCAGGCCTTCCTAGGCAGTAGCCGGGGCTGTTTTGTAACCATTTTAACTGTGGGTAATCAAATGATTCGTAATGCTCGCTCTGTGTTCTCTGAGAGTAGGGGAAAAAAAGATAAGAAATCAGTTTCTGCTATTATGATTTGATTACATCTACCCAGAGTAATCCTTCTTGGTACTATCTCTCTCACTATCTCTTGGTGGTCTATACTGATTTAAAAGTAAATGATGAAGTTGAACATGAAATGGAGAAAGAGAGGATAATCCTTTAACCCAAAACTCAAATGAGCGATGTTGCCTTGTACTACGGTAGAATCTAAGATATTCATGTCTTGAGCATGATAAACTTACGCTAACAATGCTAATGATATGATCAATGCGGTCATTTTCTAAATACTACAGTGTGCTATTCTGCCTCATTCAACTCCATTCATCAAACTGATATGATGAGTTAACTTTCTCTGCTGCTTCTGTAAACGTGTCACCTTTGGAACTCTCCCTTAAATAAGTGTCCATGGTCAGTTAATGGATGAGTTCTTGGAAGTTCTATCGCTCTTTCTTAGAATGATTGATCCACATGGTGAATGCATGTTTGACCCAGTACAAAGAGAACAGCTACAGAGACGACTGTGGCATCTCTATGCAGTTGATGGATGGTCAACCGACGTTATTTGGTTCAGAAAAGCAGAGCTGATACCACATTGTCTTTCTGCCCACAAGCCAGAACCTCAAGCACTCCACATTGAGACATAGCTGGAGTCTCTGGTGTGTTTCTGGATATCAATATCAGGTCACAACATTCTCATTTGAAGCGAGTACATTTTATCCAGTTGGTATTATCCCAATAATATTCTTGCAAAAAATCCAACCACTATCACTTTATTTTGACCACTAACATACATTGTTTGTGTTCTGCAAGCAATTGTAGTACTGTATTTATTCTGGTGATCAAGGTATTGCCTGTCTGAAACATCCCTGAGATATTTCAGCTACGTAGAGATGATAAAATCCTGTTGACATTCCTTTATCACTCTGCCATTAGGTTTGCCACCAGTGTCCCTTACAAGACTCATCATTGCACTCTATACTAATCTGTTAACTTGCAATCATTACAAACTAGGTCATCTGTTAACTGGCCTTCACTACAAACTAGGCATAAAATCCAATTGTCCCTGCTCACTTACAAAACCCTCCTAGGCCTAACTCCCCTATACTTGAGATCCTGGGTACTTAGCTCTGCTTCTACTTACAACACCAACTCTGTCCATCACATTCAGTTAAAGTTTCCTAAAACGCTCACATGCTCCTCATTTCAGTTTGCTGTAGCCAGTGACTGGAATGAGCTGCATTTTGGGGGGGGAAACTTGCAAAATTTGTATCTCTTTGTGCCTTTAAGAACTCAATCACTGACATTTTCTCTGACACCTGTACTTGTTACCCTATCTAATCATGTCATTCATGGTTATTCTTACTCCCACTGTGCACAAGCTGGTTGAATCAATGTTTTTGCAACATKATTTGTCAACATATTGTGATGAGGAATCTACGTGGAAAATACATTGCATTTGAAAAGCGTCAACATTGTAAACTGTTGTTTTGAGGGTGACGTTTTGAGGGTGACAATTATGTCATCATTGTAACCAATTTTCAAAATAGACAAACCTTGTATAAAATATGTTGATTTTGTACCTTTGAAACAACGTAAGATCTTCAACATTATAGCCACAATAAAAATACAGTAGGCTCGGCAGCACCTCCTACTGGAGTTGATTTGCAGCTATTCACTTGGTCTCCCATCCAGGGTTTTAACCAAGCCCAGCTTTTATATTTGTCACTACTACCAATTGTGAGAATGATTATTGAGAGACCTCATAATAACTAAATATACTGAACAAAAAGAAAATAAATAAACACAACATGTAAAGTGTTGGTCCCATGTTTCATGAGCTGATTTTTTTTAATTTTTTTTAATTTTACCAGGTAAGTTGACTGAGAACACATTCTCATTTGCAGCAACAACCTGGGGAATAGTTACAGGGGAGAGGAGGGGGATGAATGAGCCAATTGTAAACTGGGGATTATTAGGTGACCGTGATGGTTGAGGGCCAGATTGGGAATTTAGCCAGGACACCGGGGTTAACACCCCTACTCTTACAATAAGTGCCATGGGATCTTTAATGACCTCAGAGAGTCAGGACACCCGTTTAACTTCCCATCCGAAAGACGGCACCCTACACAGAGCAGTGTCCCCAATCACTGCCCTGGGGCATTGGGATCTTTGTTTAGACCAGAGGAAAGAGTGCCTCCTACTGSCCCTCCAACACCACTTCCAGCAGCACCTGGTCTCCCATCCAGGGACTGACCAGGACCAACCCTGCTTAGCTTCAGAAGCAAGCCAGCAGTGGTATGCAGGGTGGTATGCTGCTGGCATTATAAATTAAAGATCCCAGAAATGTTCCATACGCACAAAAAGCGTATTTCTCTCAAATTTTGTGTAAACATATGTTTACACCCCTGTTAGTGAGCATTTATCCTTTGCCAAGATAATACAAACACCTGACAGTTGTGGCATATCAAGAAGCTGATTAAACAGCATGATCATTACACAGGTGGACCTTGTGCAGGGGACAATATAAGGCCATTCTAAAATGTGCAGTTTTGACACACAAAACAATGCCACAGATGTCTCAAGTTTTAAGGGGGCGTGCAATTTACATGCCAACTGCAGGAATGTCTAAATAAAACGGGTATAAATAAAATAAAATCTAACTTTAAATGCATTTGAAATAAAGTTTGATTTAATTTAGTCCTATTCATTAAATGTGATTCTTGGTTGAGATGGAGATGTGAATCCAACATATCATTTATTTAAGTGTGTATTGCAAAATTGATATTGAATTATGTTTGGTTGTCAACAAATTCCAGTTTGTCTACAAATGAATAATGTATATGTTGGATTCACGTCTCCAACTACACCAAAAATAAAACTTAAAGAATAGGATTTTAAGCTAGTGGCTCAGATGAAACTATCCTTGATTGTCAACCAAACACAATTCTAATACAGTAAATAGCCCAAAGTGAAGCCTTTCTTACAAATTAATGTAACAGTATTTATTCATCCTTAAAATTAGTAACACATCCATGGCCACATTTTGAGGTCACTGTAACTATAAATGTCTTCTTATGTAATCATAGAAAGTGTGCATGTGAATGATAGTTTGCATTGGTCACAGACCTGTGGAGATCTTTACAATTGCTGTAATAATCTGTGCAGAATCATGAACAGCAGTGATCACTTGCACCCTGTACGTTTAGTGTAGTCTCAATTGCAATCCAGGCCATTTGGTTCTGCTATTAGATGAAGCACAGTGATAACACGTGAAGTTTTTGTACGAATACAAAATATCTGACATGGTATTCCCATTTGCTGTGCTTTTAAATGGTTGAAAAGCATACATAACACATTTAGATGACAAAGAAAACAACCATAAGATAGTTTTTCCGTTGGAATTTCATTGTGCTTTTAGATGATTGAAAGCATAGTGATAACACAAACTTCTGTCTGTCTTTTTGAGTGGGTGAATAAAGGTTGAAATCTCATTGATCAACGTCTCAACCAAATATTGCCAACATTTCCACGTTGAAAGGACGTGGTGTGCACAGTGGGCTGGAAATAACTTGTTACTCGGCCAAAGCATGTAATTCATGTACACTTTCACAGACACTAACTTTTTATTCTAACAAATAACATGGAAATTATGGACATTCTCATGGACACTTTCCATTGTTCTTATACTGTACATATTGTACCTGATATTCTATCAAATGTATTGTTGACTCTCTACTCTCTATGCTGACTGTTTTCACTAAATGTTGTGTTGTTGCCATGTGTTTCTGACCGGCTGTGTTGTGATATCTGTTCTCCTTGTGCTGTAACTATTATGTATTGACCTATGTGTTTGTTATTTTAATTATTGCACCGCACTTCCCAGTCGTCACTGGKCAGGCCATCATTGTACATAAGAATTTGTTTTTAATTGACTGGCCTGGATAAATAAAGGTTAAATACTCTTTTAAAAAGCCCACATCACAAAGTGCAAAACAGTCTGAGGCCACACCAGACAGTGACACATTGCCTGAGGTCCCATTGGGTGATTCTACTGATTCTTCTCTGACAGGTTAGAATACCTAGGTGTTCAACATGCACGAACCTGTCCAATGCCCTCTTTACAACTAATGGAATTTGTCCAACCCCCATCCAATAAAAACCACGTGAAATTGGGAATCCTATTATTTCAACATGCATAATCATCACATAAAGTATATTCCACATAATTTAAAAGCAATGCAACAACACATGATTGTAGAAATCATTGAAGCTATTAAAGGTTTGGTCATACCAAATGAGATGATATTGAATTAGATTACGGAAGAAAATTGGCAGAGTACACACCAGTAAAAAGCAATCAGGGTGGTAAAATCGAACAGTAATGAGCGAACTACAGCCTATCTAACCTGGTAGATGGTTTTCTGTCTCACACATGTCACATATAGCGCAAGTAAATCATGTTGCAGTCAATGGAGAATCAAAATGAGCAACGAGGAAAGAAGCAAACACCTTCACAGGGAGTATGTCAGAAGGTTTGACCACCAACAATATGGAACAGAAAATGAGCAGCTATGAAAAGACCTGATGTGTCTCGGTACTTTGAGGGTAATAAAATATTTGTCCACTTCTGTGGTCACGGGTAAGAGGTCAAAACCTCTAAAACCAAAAGAAACCA
Source organism: Salvelinus sp. IW2-2015 (assembly GCF_002910315.2). Taxonomy (NCBI): domain Eukaryota; kingdom Metazoa; phylum Chordata; class Actinopteri; order Salmoniformes; family Salmonidae; genus Salvelinus; species Salvelinus sp. IW2-2015. Next base: position 40,736,296 of record NC_036854.1, read on the forward strand.
TCACACAAAACCACATCCTCACCCTATAGCTCCCTGACTATCTATGCCTGTGTTACTGTGAGTGGGGGTTTGGTTGCTAAGAAGCACTGATATTACGTAAGACACACAAACCCCTGGTGAAGATAAATACTAGATTTTGCCTGCGTAGGGTGGAGAGATGTAGCTCCTAAAGTACAACTCATTGACGGATACCATCTCTTAGAAACTGCACACAAGGAGACAGCTGGTTTATGTCTGCTTTGGCGTCAAAGAAAGCACTTCAGCACAGCACCAACCCATGGGTTTAAATCATGCTAGTCTACTCCCTTCCAATGACATTCCTGTGTAACCACAGAGTAGAGAGTCCATGTAGCCTCTTGTGTGTACTCCCTAACCACCCAAACATCTTATTTTGATTGCTACGATTCAGCCTTAAGATGTGATGTGTGCCGCAAGTATTTCTCAGGAATCTAGTCCAAATGATTGTTTTCCTTCTAAAGGAGTGTGTGTGCTTCACTTCAGGCTTCGGGAGGAGTAGAGAGAGAGGGAGAGCGAGAGAGAGAGTTTCCCTGGCCCACATCTGTTCAACATAAGAGCTTGTTGACAGCAATTCTCTTCTTCTCTCTTTGTGGCCTGATCATCCCTTCTGTGGATGCTAGCTGCTGCTTATCCAAGATTAAACAGCATGCATCTTGCCCCTCAGTCCAGCCCCTTGCCTTCACTCCTATCTGTACTTGAGCCAGGGTTCGGTCTAAGATAAGGGGTGTTTGTGTAAGGTATTCCATGAGAATATATTTTGAGTTTAAAAGTGAATTACACAGAATTATAAGCCACAGTAGGAATATTTTGGCCAGTATTAGCCTGTGTTTAGCTGGGTTACAGTATCTCTACAGTATGTATTTTCATTGATTTCAGTTAAATTTCATGGTAACGTTGGGAGTACAACCATTTTTCGTACCTTTATACTGATGTAAAAGGATATTGAAGCCAGATAATTAAGTCAGATAATTTAATTAAATACACAAATTACATTTTTTAAATTAAGGCCAAGCTGTTTTGCTGGAGAATTGAAATCCACCCAAACCTATAATTGGGAAAAAGGCCATTTGGACAATCACAATTGTCCATTTGGTTTTAAAAGGCAAACAGATCGATGCACAGCATTAAAGGGGATCTGTGAGAGATCTAAATGCTTCTACAGCCACAATCTGTATTTCCTGTTTAGATATGTGCCCTTAATGATTGGCTTCAACTCAAAGCTGCAAGTAAGCTGTAGAGTCCATCAGATAGACTAGATAGGGTCTGACACCACTAGAGATTGACCTTTCTACCTCAAATCAAAACGAAGTGTATTGGTTGTGTACATAGATTTTCAGATGTTATCGCAGGTGCATCGAAATGCATGTGTTTCTAGCTCCAACAATGCAGTAATACCTATCAATAAAAAATAAACTAAAAACACAATACACAATCCAGAAAAGCTGGATAGAACAGTGACTAAGGTTAAGGGCAGGGTACTGGGCGGAGGACAGCTAGTGAAAACTATTCAACAGTCTGAAGGCCTGGAGGTAGAAGCTGTTTCTCAGTCTCTCGGTCCCAGCTTTGATGCAACTGTATTGTATCCGCCTTCTAGATGGTAGCGGGGTGAACAGGCCGTGGCTCGGGTGGCTGAGGTCCTTGATGATCTTCTTGGGCTTCCTGTGACACCGGGTGCTGTAGATGTCCTGGAGGGCAGGCAGTGTGCTCCCGATGATGAATTGGGCTGACCGCACTTCCATCTGGAGAGCCCTGCGGTTGCAGATGGTGTAATTGCCGTACTAGGCGTTGATACAGTCCGACAGGATGCTCTCAATGGTGCATCTGTAGAAGTTTGTGAGGGTTTTAGGGGCCAAGCCAAATTTCTTCAGCCTCCTGAAGTTGAAGAGGCACTGTTGTACCTTCTTCACCACGCTGTCTGTGTGAAGGGACTCTTTCAGGTTGTCAGTGACGTGCATTCAGAGGAACCTTTGACCCTTTCCACCGCGGCCCTAATGATGTGGTTGGAGGCGTGCTTTCTCTGCTGTCCTGTAGTCCACGATCAGCTCCTTCATTTTGTTGACTTTGAGGTAGAGGTTATTATTCCTGACACCACTCCGCCAGGGATCTCACCTCCCTGAAGGCTGTCTCATCGTTGTCGTTAATACCTTCTGTCATTAAACCATTACTGGTGAAGATATTTACCCATCTTACCTGAGTCAACACTAAAGAGGCTAAACTGGTCATTTATTTATCTAAGCAAATGTATTATTTGCATTGGGACAAGAATTATCTCTCCGAAGAAATACAACGCAAACATTATGTCATCTCCTCAGATCTACAGCAATGTTAGTCTCAACTTGCAATTTGCAACCTACAAAATCCATGTAATGAGACAGTATTCTATTGTTCCCATCCCTGGCACTAACCTTACACATCTGTGTAGTGTTCTGACCATGCACCTGTTTGTTGCCATATTGATCTGGTCAGTGGTCAGTGGACGTCATGATGTTTTCGGGGAGAGGAGAGGAAACAGCATTCCGAGCTCAAAGCTCTGAACTTTATCAAAGGTAGCACACTATATGGGTGATTTTACAGAAGTGGTGTTAATTGCTGTCCCACCCCAAACACATGATTTAAAATATAGATAAGTCTCCAAATTTAGGGCATTTATTTACATCATAATATGTTCTAATTCAATGAACAAACATATTGTTAAATTAATATAATATAAAGTCATTGTTTATACACCTATTTCTATTGAGAGGTGGCTGACTACTAAACCTCACAATTGTGTTAATTATGTTATTAATTGTGTTATTTTTAACACAATCTTGAGTTGTTCTACTTTTATATTGAAAGATAGTCATATCATTTGTTATTTTGTTTATTTTTAAACGTCTTTTTCCAAAAAATGCTGTCCCACATTTATCAAAACTGCATGGTTTTCCCTTTATTGCAACTTAGTATACATGTCTACCTGACATTTGTTATAAGACATGTTTGCTGAAAGTTTGAGAAAAAATAGGATACAAATGTCCGTTTTTTTCCAACCCCCAATTTGCACCAGTTTGATAGAATCACCAGTATAGAATCATCGGTATAGAATCACCAGTATAGAATCACCGGCATAGAATCACCCGTATAGAATCACCGGTATAGAATCACTGGATATAGAAATAAACCCGTATTCTTATAGAAATCACCGGTATAGGAATCATCAGGTATAGAATCACCGGCATAGAATCACCCGTATAGAATCACCGGTATAGAATCACTGGTATAGAATAACCCGTATAGAATCACCGGTATAGAATCACCGGTATAGAATCACCCGCATAAAATGACCCGTATAGGGAATATGATGCCATTTGGGACACATCTTGTATCGTTCTCCGTTCCATCAGAACCTTAATTGCCACCAGCTATGTCATGTTCGTCCAATAGTCAAGTGAATACGAGACTTGGATAAGTGGCAACGCGATATTCGGGAAAGGAAAACCCACACTCACACACTTCAGTGTGACTTTTCCTTTTCCAATCTCTATGCATTTTGAACCCTGCACCCAAATTCTTTTGATTACAAATTATTGAATCGAGCACGCCTATTCTTGATTAAATTACGGATTCGTTCCATCAAGACTATAGTGTCTGATCCTACTGCAGATAAGTTTACACATCTGGTACAGTGACACAAATACACTGTTTCATGTAAAGCATGATCTACTATAGAGGTTTAAATAATGGTAAGGGTGTCAAACAGGTATAAAGAGCTGTTCTGTAGGCTTAGCAGTTTCTGCAGTGTCTGTGAGCCTTCACTTTGCATTACAACTAGTCCACAATTCCCAAATTTCAATTCGGGAAAATATAACTTTTAAGTATTGATGCATGCCGTTTTGGTATTCATCATTGGTATTGGCCATTCCATTCTTCTTCCCTTTTCTCAGGGCGAGTTCTTTCTGTTCCGTCTCTTCTAACCGAGTGTCTTTGTTCTGTCTCAAACTGCTCCTCTACCATAGAAGCTACTGAAGCTGCCACTGTTGTTTTGTTCTTTGATGTAAGACAGAGAGATGGCAGTAAGTTCTCACCTGTCAGCTTTCATGGCTCCCCGAAGGCCTGACTTTGAGCCGGTGTCTGATAAATTGGGATTGATCGCTACAATAGAAGATTCACGTACGGCACTGTGTTACAAGGAACGGTTCATTTTCTGACAGGCAACACAGCAACCCGGGGCTTGTTACTGGTTATTGGACAAAAAGCCCTGGTTTTTATTACGGCAGTAGCGATTTGATGTGACCGTACTGAAACCAGTTATTTCAGGTTCAAGATATCTGTGGTGTTCATGCTGTTCTCTCAGTAGGGGTGTCATGCAGACTCGTGCTATGTAGTGAATGCTCCATACAGCTCCATATGGCTGCAGAGGAAATATCAAGTAAGTGCATATTTTAATAAATCACTCTTTGATTATAGTGCTGTATCCATCAGGAAAAGTCTCCCTCTCTGAATAAGAACAGAAGAATTTGGCCGGTGAGTCAGAAATTCCACAATCCCCATCCTCAACCGCCTACCACTCTTAAATCTGACACCAACCTCCAACGATACTTACAGTTTCTGCTCGAATGGGATCTTCAGCAACTGCCAAACTACTAGCGCCAAGGCCATGCTTTAGTCAAATCAACGTCGTAGCTAGCAGTCAAGGCTCTAGGGTGCGTCCCAAATGGCATCTTATTCCCTACATAGTGCACTACTTTTGACCAAAGCCCTATGGGCCCTGGTCAAAAGTAATACACTGTATAGGGTTAAATGGTGCCATTTGGGATGCTGACTACCCTTGTACATGCTAAGGATGATGCATTTATCCTGCGGATTCCCACCAGCTCCTCTTCTCTGAATTTGCCACAGAACACAACCAAGAGATTTGTTGATACGTATTCTGTGGAAATGAGTCACAAGGGTTGCAATAGTTGTTTTAACAACTCCAAGTGCCAGTTAAATCCATTGACCGCAAGTGAGTCACTGTCCACATATTGTAGGCTGTCTTCATCTCATGTGTTCTGAGTATGCTTGAGCTACAAGTTTAATGTACAGCAGTCTACTGTACTCAAGTGATGGATTGGCACAGTACAGTAAATCAGGTTACATGAAAAAGGTTGTTGATCGGCCTGTGGAGAATACAAATTCCTCTTCTCTCCTCTCCTCTAAGCTGGTGGTGATTAGCACTGAGGGGCTGATAAATGCAGGGAATCTCAAACAGAAGCTGCTCCTGATCACCAATGATAAGTACGAGAGAGAGAGAGAGAGAGAGAGAGAGAAAGAGAGAGAGAGAGCGAGTGGGATAGAGGGACCATTAAACGGGAAGCCCCCCACGGATGGTCCTGTCAGCCCTGGGAGAACAGATGAAAGTGGTGCAGCCAGATACCATGGCCCTTTGATCGTTGCCTTTGTATGATAAACATTGCGCTGTGCCAACCAATGCTCTGAAGGTGAAGGGCTTTGAGTGTGTTTCCAGATCCCAGGACAGCAGGTAGGCATTCCTCCATGCCAGCTAGCTGTCTGCCACTCGGCTTTGAGACCCCAGCTCTCTCTGAAGAGTAGAGAGAACGAGAGAGCTGAGAGAACTGGCTCACCAGCAGATTGCGATGCCTATGCTATTCCCCATCAGAATGTTTTTTCTTATGCAGCTTTTTGGAGGGTTGAAAGGCTCGTTAAACATAGCGTCTTCGTTCCACAGGCAACGGCTCCCGCTGAGTGGTGGGAGTCCTATTTGAACCAATAATCATCAAGCTTCAAAATAAAAAGTGGTGCAGGAGGAGAGTGCGCACATGAATTTTTACAATGTGTTGGAATAATAATATGGTTGTTGAATATTTTATATACACTACAGCAGCTTTGAAATAGTTTAAGGTTCACCATGTTAGTTCTAACAAGGGAGGTGTGAAGGGAACTATGCAGTGCACTGTGCCAGCTACTGCATAGACCCCTGAACTAATATATCTTTCATTAAATTAAATACGTAAAAAATATTATCCATGCTCCTCGAATAACAAGGGTTTAGGCCTAAACGGTGCAAGAAAACCACATATATTGAAGAGGAATATTCTTCTTCTGTGTAAACTTCATGAATCCAAACCAGATCACACCTTTATGGAAAAAAACATTTGGAAAATTTAAATGTCCACGTTTTGGACGACATTTTTTTTGCAACACTTCACATGTGATATTTCACTTGAAGTTTCTCATGTGGATTTTCACAAGTGATCACATAACCTTCCACATGTGAAATCCTGTGATACCATGTGGTTTTGGAACACTTCCCATGTGAGGATATTTCACATCTGTGTCAATGACTGATTTCACCTGTATTCCTACTCTTTGGACTTCAAAGTAAATCTCAGCTTTGTATAATACTGTAACGATGTGCACTGAGAGTCAGGAAGCAAGTTCAGGGAGTGTTTTAATAAATAAACACAACATAATACAAAATATGAAACACGAACAACGCACAGACATGACACAGGAACCGAAACAATAACGCCTGGGGAAGGAACCAAAGAGAGTGACATATATATGGAAGGTAATCAAGGAAGTGATACAGTCCAGGTAAGTCTGATGCCGCGCAGGTGTGCTTAACGATGGTGATAGGTGTGCGCCATAACGAGCAGCCTGGTGACATAGAGGCCGGAGAGGGAGCACACGTGACAAATACACTCAAGAAGAACTATTATGGTGATTCAGGAGTAACATTAAAACATTATAATTTAAATAAGTATAGCCAGTTTTAATTGTAATGGCTTAGGAGATAATAAGAAAAGACGATCAGTATTTACCTGGCTAAAAGAGAACAATTTTAGATGAAGTTTTGTGGAAAAGGGACTGCGGGGGGGGGCGAAATATATTTCTCCCATGGGCAAAGAAGTTCGAAAGCTGTGATGGTATTAATTAACAGTAATTTTGATCCAAATGTGCAAATTCTCCAAACAGATCATCAAGGTAGATGGATTATTTTAAATATGTTTTTGGGCAAAAAACAGATATGGCTTATTAATCTATACGGTCCAAATAATGATGATCCAAGCTTCTTTGAAAGTATATATTAGAATTTATCAACTCTACAAGCAACACTAGACTCTATTATCATGGTGGGAGATTTTAATACAGTCTTAAATACCTCTATGGACCGTAAAGGAAATCACACTACAAACTATCACACTCAGGCACTTAAGGAAATCATGAATGTCATGGATATATTGGAATTAGTGGATATATGGAGGCTTAAATACCCTGACCTAGTGAGATATACATGGTGGAGGCTTAATCAAGCTAGTCGTCTTGATTACTTTCTTATGTCATTCTCTCTGGATCCAAAAGTTTAAAAAGTATTGATAGGGGACAGAATGCGGTCGGACCATCACATAATTGGCATATATATTACTCTTACAGAATTTCCACGTGGGCGAAGATATTGGACATTTAATCAAAGCCTACTGGATGATAACTTGTTTATAACTAGGACAGAAGAATTTTAACTGGCTTTTTACCGACATAACATAGGTACGGCAGATACTATTATTGTACGGGACACTTTTAAATGTGCCTTTAGAGGCCATGCAGTTCAGTACTCATCTATTAAACAAAAGCAATTTAGATCAAAAGAGTCCATATTAACAAAGAAAATTGAAGGACTAACAGTACAGTTAGATAGCAATAAAAACTGTACCATAGAGGCACAGAATAAGTTAGAGGAAAAACAAAAAGAAACGGAGGAACATATTCAAGAAAGATCCATTGTAATATATTATAAAAAATAAAGCGACCTGGGTGGAATATGGTGAAAAATGCACCAAATTCTTCTAAAATGTTCAACATAGAAATGCTACCAATTTCTTTTTATTGAAACTTGTTACAAATGATGGAGTCACGCAGGATTTACCAAATTATATTTTGAAAGAGGAAGTAAAGTACTTTAAGAATATGTTTTCGTTTCAGTCTCCTTCATCTCCACTAACCGAAGCTAATTGTATGGATTTTTTCCCTATTAATAATGTAAAAATTAACATCTGTACAGAAAAACTCATGTGAGGCCAAGTTACAGAGGAGGAACTTCTTGATTCAACTAAAGCCTTTAAGGCTGGGAAAACTCCAGGGCTGGATGGCATACCAGTGGAAGTATACCAAACTTTTTTTATATACTCAGAGGACCATTATTAGCATGTTTTAACCACTCCTATATAAACGGTAGCTTATCGGACAAGCAACAAGAAGGTCTGATTTCATTATTACTGAAACAGGATCCAAGTGGCACAGTTGAATCGGAAGTTTACATACTCTTAGTTTGGAGTCATTAAAACTCGTTTTTCAACCACTCCACAAATTTCTTGTTAACAAACTATAGTTTTGGCAAGTCGGTTAGGACATCTACTTTGTGTATGACACAAGTAATTTTTCCAACAAATGTTTACAGACAGATTATTTCACTTATAATTCACTGTATCCCAATTCCAGTGGGTCAGAAGTTTACATACACCAAGTTGACTGTGCCTTTAAACAGCTTGGAAAATTCCAGAAAATTATGTCATGGCTTTAGAAGCTTCTGATAGGCTATTTGACATCATTTGAGTCAATTGGAGGTGCACCTGTGGATGTATTTCAAGGCATACCTTCAAACTCAGTGCCTCTTTGCTTGACATCATGGGAAAATCCAAAGATATTAGCCAAGACCTCAGAAAAAACATTGTAGACCTCCACAAGTCTGGTTCATCCTTGGGAGCAATTTCCAAACGCCTGAAGGTACCCCGTTCATCTGTACAAACAATAGTATGCAAGTATAAACACCATGGGACCACACAGCCGAGGATTGCAAGCCGAAGAACACCATCCCAAACGTGAAGCACGGGCGTGGCAGCATCATGTTGTGGGGGTGCTTTGCTGCAGGAGGGGCTGGTGCACTTCACAAAATAGATGGCATCACGAGGTAGGACAATTATGTGGATATATTGAAGCAACATCTCAAGACATCAGTCAGGAAGTTAAATCTTGGTCGCAAATGAGTCTTCCAAATAGACAATGACCCCAAGCATACTTCCAAAGTTGTGGAAAAATGGCTTAAGGACAACAAAGCCAAGGTATTGTAGTGGCCATCACAAAGCCCTGATCTCAATCCCATAGAAAATGTGTGGGAAGAACTGAAAAAGCATGTGTGAGCATGGAGTCCAACAAACCTGACTCAGTTACACAAGCTCTGTCAGGAAGAATGGGCCAAAATTCACCTAACTTACTGTGGGAAGCTTGTGGAAGGCTACCCGAAACATTTGAACCAAGCTAAACAATTTAAAGGCAATGCTACCAAATACTAATTGAGTGTACTGTATGTAACCTTCTGACCCACTGGGAATGTGATGAAAGAAATAAAAGCTTAAAGAAATAATTCTCTCTACTATTATTCTGACATTTCACATTCTTAAAATAAAGTGGTGATCCTAACTGACCAAAGACAGGGAATTTTTTACTAGGATTACATGTCAGGAATTGTGAAAAACAGAGTTCAATTCAATTCAAATCAAATTATTTATATAGCCCTTCTTACATCAGCTGATATATCAAAGTGCTGTACAGAAACCCAGCCTAAAACCCCAAACAGCAAGCAATGCAGGTGTAGAAGCACGGTGGCTAGGAAAAACTCCCTAGAAAGGCCAAAACCTAGGAAGAAACCTAGAGAGGAACCAGGCTATGAGGGGTGGCCAGTCCTCTTCTGGCTGTGCCGGGTGGAGATTATAACAGAACATGGCCAAGATGTTCAAATGTTCATAAATTACCAGCATGGTCAAATAATAATAATCACAGTAGTTGTCGAGGGTGCAGCAATTCAGCACCTCAGGAGTAAATGTCAGTTGGCTTTTCATAGCCGATCATTAAGAGTATCTCTACCGCTCCTGCAGTCTCTAGAGAGTTGAAAACAGCAGGTCTGGGACAGGTAGCACGTCCGGTGAACAGGTCAGGGTTCCATATCCGCAGGCAGAACAGTTGAAACTGGAGCAGCAGCACGGCCAGGTGGACTGGGGACAGCAAGGAGTCATCATGCCAGGTAGTCCTGAGGCATGGTCCTAGGGCTCAGGTCCTCCAAGAGAGAAAAAGAAAGAGAGAAAGATAAAATTAGGGAGAGCATACTTAAATTCACACAGGACACCGGATAAGACAGGAGAAGTACTCCAGATATAACAAACTGACCCTAGCCCCCCGACACATAAACTACTGCAGCATAAATACTGGAGGCTGAGACAGGAGGGGTCAGGAGACACTGTGGCCCCATCCGATGATACCCCCGGACAGGGCCAAACAGGAAGGATATAACCCCACCCACTTTGCCAAAGCACAGCCCCCACACCACTAGAGGGAATATCTTCAACCACCAACTTACCATTCTGAGACAAGGCTGAGTATAGCCCACAAAGATCTCCGCCATGGCACAACCCAAGGGGGGGCGCCAACCCAGACAGGAAGATCACGTCAGTGACTCAACCCACTCAAGTGACGCACCCCTCCTAGGGACGACATGAAAGAGCACCAGTAAGCCAGTGACTCAGCCCCTGTAATAGGGTTAGAGGCCAGGCAGAGACAGCAAGGGCGTTTAAATGTACTTTGCTAAGGTGTATGTAAACTTCCTACTTCAACTGTATATGGATATGTATGTGTATGGATATATATATTTACCCCAAAAATATATGGGGGATTGGAAATGATGCAGACAATTACATTGATGGAAGCAACATTCTTTCCGCAATATTAAAGCTGATCCACACCTTAAAAAATTTAAAATAAACATTATAATATGCCCCAACAACATTATAAAACTATACAGAATTGCTGAAATAAGTGAATAGAATCAATGATGAGTGAATAATCAGATTAAGTTGCCAGGTTTCCATTCAATTATATTCTAAAATCCACATAAAAACAAAATGTGCATTTTCCATCCAGAGCTGTGATTCCATCAAATTGATTTGTTGCGTGATAACATGGTGCACATAAAAATACCTTTTGAGGTTAAATTCCCATGTACTAAATAAAAAATGCAAGTTAAATGGGTTTCCATTGCATTTTCAACTCTACTGATGGTTTTCTCTAGCCAACATCTTGCAGATACAGTGTGGATTTAGCTCCCCTGTGTCCGATCTGGAGCGTGAAGTCACGAGCTCTGCTGGTCAGCTACTGCGAAGCAACCTAGTGGTGCAAAAGCCATGGTCTGCCCTAGAAAGCCTACGTAAATTACGATAGCCAGAACGGCCAACCCCCCCAAAAAATGATGGCCGTTTTGGGCTCTAAAATGTTTTTTATTATGATCAAGTTTGATCCTCACTGTGAAATATTTTCAGGCAAGATGAAAACGACTACATCGACCATGATCCTTTGCTACTTACGGCCACTTTCACCATGATCCGTAGTGATTTTTTGGTGCTATTCAGCCCCATTCAGCGATATGGCATGCTTCAAATTCAAATACTTCAGGAGCTTTCCATAGGAATACGTGGATGATGTCAACGCTATCACTATCAACTGGTTTGGATGTCTATGGTTTAGCTTACATGATGAGATTATTATGGACAAAATAAAAAAATGATTTTTGTCAAACTGCAGCCAAGCATCGATGATCATGTCACCAGAATAAGACCCTCAATATTTATTGGAAAGGAGCATCAACCTCATCACCTTGTACTTTCACCACCCTGTGAAGTTATTTCATATTTAGCTTAATTAATAATCTGTCTGCTTTCCCGACGTGTCGTAATGGGAGGACCACAAAATACGTCATTGCGACACCAAGTTTACTTCGATATGACGGTTATTATATAAACATTTGGGCATAAAAGCATTTCCACCAACATTTCTCGCTTAATACATTTTACCGACACAAAAAGATCCCACCTTGTCTAGCGTATTTTGTTTTGTCAACATTTAGAAAGTCTACCAACAAATTTTCATTTTCCATCAGGCCTGTCATGATTTTTTTTAAAGACATACATGCATAAATAGGTTGGATGGAAACCTGATTAGTGATAACTAAAAAGCTAAGTGCAGAGATGTAAACTGAACAAAAATATAAACGCAACATGTATGTGTTGGACCATGTGTTGGTCCCATGTTTCATGAGCTGAAATAAACGAGCCCAGAAATGTTCCATATGAACAAACAGATTATTTCTCTCAAATGTTGTGCATGAATTTGTTTACATCCCTGTTAGTGAGCATTTCTCCTTTGCCAATATAATCCATCCACCTGACAGGTGTGGCATATCAAAAAGCTGATTAAACAGCATGATCATTACACAGGTGCATGTTGTGCTGGGGAAATAAAAGGCCACTCTAATATGTGTAGTTTTGTCACACAACACAATGCCACAGATGTCTCAAGTTTTGAGGGAGAGTGCAATTGGCATGCTGATTGCAGGAATGTAATTTCTCTACCATAAGCCGCCTACAACGTTGTTTTAGAGAATTTGGCAGTACGTCCAACCGGCCTCAACCGCAGACCACGTGTAACTACGCCAGCTCAGGACCTCCACATCCGGCTTCTTCACCTGCGGGATCGTCTGAGACCAGCCACCCGGACTGCTGATGACACTGAGGATTTTTTCAGTCTGTAATAAAACTCCCTTTTGTAGGGTAAAACTAATTCTGACTGGCTGGACCTGGCTCCCCAGTGGGTGGGCCTATGATCTCCTAGGCCCACCCACGTCTGCGCCCCTGCCCAGTCATGTGAAATCAATAGATTAGGGCCTAGTTAATCTATTTCAATTGACTGATTTCCTTATATGAACTGTAACTCAATAAAATCGTTGAAATTGTTCCATGTTTTGTTTAGATTTTTTCAGAATAGGTAAAGAATGTGTAGGGGACTTCTGAGAATGCTACAGACTTTGTGGTGCAGTAGAAAGATCAGCGTACACCAGAGGTTGTGACACTAGCTGGATAGCCTACCACTTACCTTAAAACCCCCATACCATTTAATTACTCCCCCACATTTGAAACAACTGTTTTCACATGTTGAGCTGAAATTGTCACTTGAAAACAAAATAGACATGTGTCAGTTGTTCACATGTGAAACCATATGTTAACATGTATTCAATATAGAGTTCACATGTTAACACCACCTTTTCACATGTGAGGAGAATAACATGTTTTGAATTGCAGATTCACATGTGGAATTTGCACTTTCACATGTCAAAACCTAACTCTCATATGTTGAGTTGCATTTTCACAAAAACTTTCACATTTGAACATTGAATTTGTTGAATTTGAACATTGAAAAACATTCAAATGTTGTCACGTGTAGTTTATGAAATCATATGTTGAAATTTTGCATCTCAACGTTGTGAAACAAATTTCACATGAGATCATGTTTTCACATGTGAAGTTTTATGTCATCACATGTTGCTTTTAAATGTTATCACATTAACTTCACGTAAGATCACATAAGTGGTTTTTCCGTGAGGGCAATCACAGCTGTTTAATCAAAGAAATTAAGGACAAAGAAACATCTGAGAGTAACAATTCAAAAATGTATTGACCAATATAAAAAAAATTCAAAGTTAAGGATTTGAGCAAGCGATCCAAACAACCATCTGGACTTGATACAGAACAGACAAATACTAAGTAACAGATATGGCGATATTGACTGGTGGGAATGGGATGTTTGCTGTCATCTTACTCTGATATAGGCGTCCAGAAGGCTTTGGATAAGGGATACTTATCTGCTACTCTATGTAGATTGGTTACTTTGGTCTTATATTTTATTTTCATTTTCTATGTCTAGTGTCTTTTAACGTGTAATAATGGAGTCACATTTTTTAAATAATTCTTAGGGTATATGGTCATGGGATGTGTGGTACAGTGCAGTGCATGTGGAGAGAGAGAGATAATTAGGAATGCTATGCATGTGTTGGAAGTGGTTCTGTCTGAGTTATAAATGAATGATCTCAACATGTGCTATAGTTGAGAATCATCAAAAACTCAAGTGCAGACAAAAGCACTATCAGCCATGGAGGGCCTGCAGATGGAAAAGTGTCTTGACTAGGAGACAGAAGCTGGGGAAAACTTAAAAAGCATGGTCCTTTTAAATGAAATGTAAAATTGAATGCTGGGAAAGTCCATGTGCACTTGTCTGGTATCTAAAACACACCAGTAATTCAATGCAATGCACAGTTTAGTCTATGCACTCAAGTCCATTTACAGACTATATGTTTGATTGGAGGTTGTAAGAGCATTCTGCACCAGTGAGGATTTTAATACATGAGCGATGTCACTCACTAAGTGTCCATGGTAATTCTTTATCAATGTGAGGGGTGAGAATTCAGAGAAGCGTGTGCTTTTGACACCTGGAAATGACGTGCTAACATCCACGCATATGAAATATTTATCACCGATGCATATTTCATGGAGATGGAACATTTATGAATATGTGGACCTTGGTTCAGAGTGTGTGTGTGTGTCTACCTGCCACTATTGGGCTAGGCGCCTCGCAGTGCCAGTGGAGGCTCGTATGGTGGGAGCACCCTGTCATTTGTGGGAGATAGGAGTATGAAATTCCACAAGACTACGTACAGATATAAGTGGTCTCCCATGTAACAATAATGAAGGTCATTTCATGCTTACATTCCAGTACAATGTGTGTCTGTTTGAGAGTGGGTGGGTGGTAGGAATGTTTCACTCTTCAAATGATAGTGTTATTACATGGTCGAGTGTACTTTTCTTTTTAAACAGACAGTTTAATAAAGAAACTTTTCTGAATAAGTGCACACGTTCTATATATCAGCATACTTTTCACATTGACCATATACATCTGTATCAGTAGAATTTCAAACATTGACCGTTTTACTCGTGCACGCCTAAAATMTGCAGTATTATACAATATGAATCCTATCAGTAGCAACAGCACAATAGAATGGCTCCTTCAAGACAATAGTATTCTATTGAGTGGTGAATCACTAAGTATATCAGTGTGTGGACGGGGTTTGTCAGAATCTACGGAGTGTAGCCAACATTGTCATTGTATCAGGCCTGTCTGGCTATAGAGAACATCCACAGGGTTGACAAGAGGTAAGCTACATCTCCAGTCTGCATCAAAGAGGCATCAGTTGTGGATCACTACCTTCAATCAAAGAGCGGGGAGGGAAGGCAGGGCTGCATAATGTGACAGGTCCTGTCTCTCTTTGATGCCTAGGCTGCTCTGCTCTGCTCACCATAACCCTGCTAGTGGTGCTGCGCCTATAGGCCCTAGAGCTCAGCCCTAGACAAAAAGTCAGATTGAGACTAATTCTAGACTATAAAACACACCCAATGGAGAATTGTCAATGAAAGTGGTGTTAAGTCTCATACTGGGCTTGATTCGTTAATCTGGGTCTGGGAAACTGGCCCGAAGAGAAATAAGGACCATGGTTAAGGTGGGTTTCTAACTCCATGCAGCAATACAGCTATAGAGGCTTTGTAACTCTTAACACTGGAGCTATACTAGCACAGAATCCTTCTGTATAATATCACAGAGCTGCTGACCCCAGTGTCACCAGAGATTTGATATATCGTCAGATACATTTCATTATAGAATCCTCCAGAGACCGCCCAAATATATCGTACATAATGACAGTCAGATTGAATTACATTAAGAAGCATTAAAATGAACAAAGTCATTGTCTGATGTTATCTCGTTATCTCATTGTTTCATAACGATTACCAGATCTAATATCTTGTTTCATATCTCCATCTAATGCAGTATTACAAATGAGGAAATCTGAGGAGATGTGCATTTTTAACAGTGTTTTATTGTTAACATTGTTTATTGTGGTTGTGTAATTACAGAATGCATAATGAGGAATCTAATTCATTTGAAGGTTGATAGCATTGTAAGTCTATAACTGTAAAATTGAGACTATCTCCCTTTATTTTGCCATTGTAAACAGTGCCCTCTAGTGCGTCTCAATGTTACACTTGTATGTGCTGGGCATATTCATAACAAGTAAGGACAGGGGTACAGAAATACTCACAGCTCAGTCTCAAAATTGCAACAAAAATGAATTAAAATCAACAAAGAGCAGGCAGATTGCGCTTCTCTCAAAACAAAAAGGGTCAGATAGAGTGTCACTCTGTTATTCAAACATTGGAGTGTAGTGAAGAAACACAAGTCACTACGTACTGTAGCTATTTACATTTCATTGGTTTGTGCTTTGAGTAATTATCTACTTTTGGAAGGCTTGGATGACTTGAATCCAGAAATCTCTTTTCCAAGAGCGTTTCCCTTTATTAGTTGTGAAAACTAGGCAATAAGCTAAGAAAAAACAACACACATATCCATCTGGAAAAGGGATATTCCCTCCATTGAGTTGTGGTTGTGAACACTAGGGTCATCCAAGGATACGTCGCCTGGTGCTGAGCGAAGCTGGAAACTGACACTCATATCACGACCACATTCTTTTCTCTCCAGCGCTACGGAAAATATGGTATTATCCAGATTTACTGGCCAATCAGACACAACTGTGCTACATCCCAAATGGCACCCAATTCCCTATGTAGTGCACTACTTTTCATCAGGGCCCACATGGCTCTGGTCAAAAGTAYTGCACTTTGTAGGGATAGGGTGCTATTCACCCTTTGTCCCGGTCCATTCGCAAGTCCAGATCTAAAAATATCCCCCATAACCATGACCAGACTAAAGGAACTTTGAGCTATATTTCTTATTCCGCAATGGCTAAATATCAAGGAAAATATTAGTCAAAACTTGCCACTTGTGTGTAAATGAGACCAAGATGGATTACAAGCTCTGGGTTCTATTTGAGGCCTCTTGGCTCGCAGTGCACCGCACAATTTCCATCCATCCCTGCTTGGCTGAATGAATCAAAGCCCCAGATGTGTGGGGCCACAACTTTAAAATGTGAATTCCTTTTGGTAAGCCTTTACTGTAGGTAAAGGAATTATTACAGATTAAATCTCTGAACCCTCCACTTGTGGGATTTGATGTACATTACTGACAGTGAGAAATGGCGAGTCTGAAATACAATATACCACTTCAGACGGAAGACGGAAGGAGAAAGTGGAGGGAGAGAGGGGAATGTGTTCTGGGTATTTCCTGGAAGTTTGAAGTGCCTCACAAGCAAATATACAGTTAAAAGCTTTACAAAGGAATCTGAAATGGTTCTCCATGGCACCCAAGCRATTGTGTAAATTAATCAAGGTGGCAAAGCAGCTTTGGTGCTTGGTGGGTTCTATGTCAAATGCCATTGAAATGGATCCCTGTCAAATTACAGTGCATTCGGAAAGTATTCAGACCCCTTGACTTTTTCAACATTTTGTTATGTTACAGCCTTATTCTAAAATTGATTAAATAGGTTTTTTCACTCATCAATCTACACACAACACCCCATAATGACAAAGCAAACAGTTTTTTGAAATCTTTGCAAATGTATATAAAACAAATATATATATAACAGATTTACATAAGTAATCAGAACCTTTACTCATTACTTTGTTGAAGCACATTTGGCAGTGATTACAGCCTCAAGTCTTCTTGGGTATGACGCTACAAGCTTGGCACACCTGTATTTGCGGAGTTTCTCACATTCTTCTCTGCAGATCCACTCAAGCTCTATCAGGTTGGATGGAGAGAGTCGCTGSAAAGCTATCTTCAGGTCTCTCCAGAGATGTTTGATCAGGTACAAGTCCGGGCTCTGGCTGAGCCACTCAAGGACATTCAGAGACTTGTCCCGAAGCCACTCCTGTGCTGTCTTGGCGTTGTCTTGACTCCTGCGTTGTCTTTGCTGTGTGCTTAGGGTCACTGTTCTGTTGGAAGGTGAACCTTAATCCCAGTCTGAGGTCCGGAGCGCTCTGGAGCAGGTTGTCATCAAGGATCTCTCTGTACTTTGTCCGTTCATCTTTCCCTCGATCCTGACTAGTCTCCCAGTCCCTGCCTCTAACAAAATCCACACAGCAGGATGCTGCCACCACCAAGGGATGGTGCCAGGTTTCCTCCAGACATGACGCTTGGCATTCAGGCCAAAGAGTTCAATCCTGGTTTCATCAGATCAAAGAATCTTGTTTAGATGGTCTTAGAGTCTTTACAGTGCCTTGCAAAAGTGTTCATCCCCCTTGGCGTTTTTCCTATTTTGGTGCATTTCAACCTGGAATTGAAATGGATTTTATTTGGATTTCATGTAATGGACATACACAAAATAGTCCAAATTGGTGTCCAAATTTGGCTTGGTTTTTGCTTGGTTTTTCCGATCAAGTTGTAAAACATCTCAAGGATGATCAATGGAAACAGGATCCACCTGAGCTCAATTGTGAGTCTCATAGCAAAGGGTCTGACTACTTATGTAAATAAGGTAGTTCTGTAAAAAAAAAAAAAAWTCAACATTAGCAATTTATTTCATTTTTTAAACTGTTTTGTTTTTGTCGTTATTGAGTATTGTGTGTAGATTGATGAGTATTTTTTGGGGGATCCATTTTAGAATAAGGCCTTAACATAACAAAATGTGGAAAAAGTTAATGGGTCTGAACACTTTTCGAATGCACTGTATCTCAGTTTTCAATGAAACATGGTGAAGCCCCAAAATTGCCTACCCTGGAACCCTGTGTTTCAGACAGAAGGAAGTGGATGCCGGCACATTTTATGCTTTCAAACTTGGACAAAACAGAGATGCCAGTTCCTGGTCCTAAGAAACAAAAATATCTGCTGTCGGATCTGACAATGAATATCGATGGTTGGCCCTCTGCGTTACTCTGGACACTGATCTCTCTTTTGACGAACGTATACAAAATATTTCAAGAACAGCCTTTTTCCATCTTCGTAACATTGCAAAAATCGGAAAGTTTTTGTCCAAAAKTGATGGAGAAAAGCTAATCCATGCTTTTGTCATGCAGGCATGGATCACGCAGGCCTCATTATTGTTCCTAGAATTTCGAAGCAAATAGCTGGCAGGGCTTTCTCCTATAGAGCTCAATTTTTATGAAATGGTCTGCCGATCTATGTGAGAGACGCAGACTCGGTCTTAATCGTTAAGTKTTTACTGAAGACTCATGCCTTCAGTAGGTGCTATGATTGCGTGTAGTCTGGCCCAGGGGTCTGAAGGTGAACGGCAAAGTACTGGAGTAACGAACCACCCTTGCTGTCACTGCCTGGCTGGCTCTTCTCTCTCCACTGGGATTCTCTGCCTCTGACCCTATTACGGAGGCTGAGTCACTGGCTTGCTTGTGCTCTCACACAACGTCCCTATGAGGGGTATATCACGTCGTGCCAGGCTTTATTCGCTATACTCGACCTGTGTGGGTTGAGTCACTGACGTGATCTTCCTTCCTGTCCTCGGGCTCGTACGGTGGGGGAGATTTTCATGGGCTATACTCTGTCTTGTCTCAGAGTAATAAGTTAGTGGTCTGTTGATATCCCTTTGGTGGTGTGGGGCTGTGCTTTGGCAAAGTGGGTGGGGTTATATCCTGCCTGGTTGGCCCTGTCCACAGAGTCCCCTGACCCTCCCGTTTCAATCTCCAGTATCTATGAATTAATATTCTATGTTTCCGGGGGGCTTGGGTCAGTCTGTCATATCTGGTGTAATTCTCTTGTCTTACCTGGTGTCCTGTGTGATCTTAGGCATGCTTCCTCTAATTCTCCCATCTCTTTCTCTCTCTCTCCCCTCCCGGAGGACCTGAGCCCTAGGACCATGCCTCAGGACTACCTGTCCTGATGACTCCTGGCTGTCCCCGTCCACAGTCCTGACCTGTTAACTGGTCTTTCTACATAGTCCCGGACCTGCTGTTTCAACCCCCCTCTCTCTCTCTCTCTCTCTCTCTCTCTCTCTCGCTCTCTCTCTCGCTCTCTCTCTCTCTTGCATCTGCTGTCTCGACCTCTGAATGCTCGGCTATATGAAAAGCCAACTGAAATGTACTCCTGAGGTGCTGACCTATGGCACCCTCTATAACAGGGATCATCAACTAGATTCAGCCGTGGGACACTTTCTTCATGAGCAGATGGTCGGGGGGCCGGAATATAATAATACAAATATATATTTACTGCAAATTGACCGCTAGAAGCCTAAACAGATATAATATTTGACTAAAACATTTTAGTCAAATCATTTCAAACCTTGATTACATTTGGGAACATTGTCGTGTGTAGGGTGATGTCTTTTGGATTGGATGTTAAAACAGGTGTCTTGACTCTCCGTGGTAATTCAAAATCCCATGGTGCTTATTGTGAGAGTAGGGGCGTTCACCCCGGTGTCATGGCTAAATTCCCAACTTGGTCACATTCCATCATGGCCAACTAATCATTCCCCTCATTCCTAATTGGCATATATCACTCCTCACCTCTCCACCTGATAGCTGATGTGTGATGAGAGTTCTGCCACAAAAATGGTCGCTGTGCATCACTGAGGTGGGTGCTACACATTGATGGTGGATCAGGTGAGTTTCCCCCTACTATAGAAAGTGCCTTAAGTACCTCAGTTAGTTAAAAAGTGCTATTTAAATCCGATCAATTATTATTAATTATTATTATTTGTTTACGATCACATATCCATCTCCATTAAGTGTGGGAATACTTGAGAACTGATTTCCAAAATAAAAATCACTTGGAGCTGATTTCCTGGGGTTCTTAGTCTTTTATATCCAACAATGAAAATGAATCRATGAATGTTTAACATCTTGAAGAACAATCTGGCCTTAATGGRCGTGTACTCTTATATTCTRAACCTGGCACAGCCAGAAGAGGACTAGWCACCCCTCAGAGCCAGGTTCCTCTCTAGGTAAATAAGATGGCGCCGACAGATACAGTGCCTTGCAAAAGTATTCATCCCCCTTGGCGTTTTTCCTATTTTGTTGCATTACAACCTGGAATTTGAATGGATTTAATTTGGATTTAATTTAACATACACAAACAAGTCCAAATTGGTGAAGTGAAATGCAAAAAATAACATGTTTCAAAAAATGCAAAAAAATGTAAACTGGAAAACTGGTGCGTGCATATGTATTCACCCCCTTTGCTATGAAGCCGCTAAATAAGATCTGGTGCAACCCATTGCCTTCAGAAGTCACATAATTAGTTAAATAAAGTCCACCAGTGTGCAATCTAAGTGTCACATGATCTGTCACATGATCTCAGTAWATATACACCTGTTCTGAAAGGCCCCAGAGTCTGCAACACCACTAAGCAAGGGGCACCACCTAGCAAGCGGCACCATGAAGACCAAGGAGCTCTCCAAACAGGTTAGGGACAAAGTTGTGGAGAAGTACAGATCATGGCTGGGTTATAAAAAATATCAGAAACTTTGAACATCCCACGGACCACCATTAAATCCATTATTTAAAAAATTMAAAGAATATGGCACCACAACAAACCTGCCAAGAGAGGACCGCCCACCAAAACTCACGGACCAGGCAAGGAGGGCATTAATCAGAGAGGCAACAAAGAGACCAAAGATAACCTTGAAGGAGCTGCAAAGCTCCACAGCGYAGATTGGAGTA
Source organism: Salvelinus sp. IW2-2015 (assembly GCF_002910315.2). Lineage (NCBI taxonomy): Eukaryota > Metazoa > Chordata > Actinopteri > Salmoniformes > Salmonidae > Salvelinus > Salvelinus sp. IW2-2015. The sequence continues at coordinate 40,757,784 of NC_036854.1, forward strand.
TCTGTTCATAGGACCACTTCAAGCCGTACACTCCACAGGGCGGGGTTTTGCGGAAGAGTGGTCAGAAAAAAAGCCATTGCTTAAAGAAAAAAATAAGCAAACACTTTTGGTGTTCGCCAAAAGGCGTGTGGGAGACTCCCCAAACATATGGAAGAAGGTACTCTGGTCAGATGAGACTATAATTTAGCTTTTTGGCCATCAAGGAAAACGCTATGTCTGGCGCAAACCCAACACCTCTCATCACCCCGAGAACAACATCCCCACAATGAAGCATGGTGGTGMCAGCATCATGCTGTGGGGATGTTTTTCATCGGCAGGGACTGGGAAACTGGTCAGAATTGAAGGAATGATGGGTGGCGSTAAATACAGGGAAATTCTTCAGGGAAACCTGTTTCAGTCTTTCAGAGATTTGAGACTGGGACGTAGGTTCACCTTCCAGCAGGACAATGACCCTAAGCATACTCCTAAAGCAACACTCGAGTGGTTTAAGGGGAAACATTTAAATGTTCTAGAATGGCCTAGTCAAAGCCCAGACCTCAATCGAATTGAGAATCTGTGGTATGACTTAAAGATTGCTGTACACCAGCGGAACCCATCCAACTTGAAAGAGCTGGAGCAGTTTTGCCTTGAAGAATGTGCAAAAATCCCAGTGGCTAGACGTGCCAAGCTTATAGAGACATACCCCAAGAGACTTGCAGCTGTAATTGCTGCAAAAGGTGTAGTTAGTTATGCATGCTCAAGTTTTATGTCTTTTTGTCTTATTTCTTGTTTGTTTCACCCAAAAATATTTTGCATCTTCAAAGTGGTAGGCATGTTGTTTAAATCAAATGATACAAACGCCCAAAAATCTATTTTAATTCCAGGTTGTAAGCCAACAAAATTGGAAAAATGCCAAGGAGGGTGAATACTTTCGCAAGCCACTGTATGGCAGCTCTGCTTCTGGCTCCTAAGGAACTTGCAGTGTCTAGTTTTTTTTGTGAGTTATTTCTTATATTATTAGCCCAGATTTTGTTGTGTGTTATTACGTACAGCCGGAAATACCTTTTGGATATCAGAGAGGTGGTAACTCAACAGCTTTACGGCCAGGAATACCACTTTTCCGAATTGGATGCTTCGTACCACACAGGGCAGTTTAATAAGTTATTCCAGAGGCTGCTCCAAAACACAGCTGGCGGAGAAGAGGTATTCGGAGTGGACTTCCAACTCAGGATGCATGTACACCATCCACTGCTTCCGAGTATGTTACTCATTAATGTACAATCTCTAGATAATAAACTAGATGAGTTCAGGGCGAGGATCTCCTTCCAGAGAGACATCAGGGATTGTAACYTACTCTGTTTCAGTGAAACACGGCTCTCTTGGGATATACTGTCCCCGTCCATACAGCCAGCTGTGTTCTCAGTACATAGCGCAGACAGGAATCAAAAACTATCCAGGAAGAAGAAATGTGGGGATGTTTCTTTCATGATTAACTACTCATGGTGTGATTGTGATAACATACAGAAACTCAAGTCCTTATGCTCACCTGACCTAGAATACCTCACAATTAAATGCCGACCGTATTAACTCCAAAGAGAATTATCTTCAGTCATAGTCACAGCCGTGTATATTCCCCCACAAGCCGATACCTTGTCGGCCCTCAAAGAACTACACTGGACTTTAAGCAAACTGGAAACCACATATCCTGAGGCGCATTTATTGTAGCTGGGGATTTCAACAAAGCAAATTTGAGGAAAACGCTACCAATTGACTGTAGTACTCGCTATGGAAAAATATTGGACCACTTTTACTCAACTTTCGAAATGCCTACAGGGCCCTCCCCGCCCTCTCTTCTGCAAATCTGATCACGACTCCATTTTTCTCCTCCCTTCCTATAGGCAGAAACTCAAACAGGAAGTACCCGTGCTGAGGTCTATTCAAAGCTGGTCTGACCAATCGGAATCCCTGCTTTCAAGATTGTTTTGATCATGCGGACTGGGATATGTTAGCCTCTYAGAATAACATAGACAAATACACGGATACGGTGACTGAGTTCATCAGGAAGTGTATAGGAGATGTTGTTTCCACTATGACTATTAAAACCTACCAAAACCAGAAACCGTGGATAGATGGCAGCATTCACACAAAACTGAAATCACTAACCACCGCATTTAACCACGGCAAGGTGACTGGGAATATGGCTGAATACAAACAGTGTCGTTATTCCCTCCGTAAGGCCATTAAACAGACAAAATGTCAGTATAGAGACAAAGTGTCCTAATACAACAGCTCAGACACGAGACGTATGTGGCAGGGTCTACAGACAATCACAGACTAGAAAGGGAAAACCAGCCACATCGCGGACACGCGGACATGTCTTGCTTCCGGACAAGCTAAACACCTTCGCCCGCTTTGAAGAAAACACAGTGCCACTGACGCAGCCCGCTACCAAGGACTGTGGGCTCTCCTTCTTCATGGCCGATGTGAGTAAGACATTTAAGCGTATTAACCTTCGCAAGGCTTCTGGCCCAGATGGCATTCCTAGCTGTGTCCTCAGAGCATGTGCAGACCAGTTGGCTGGAGTGTTTACAGACATATTAAATCTCTCCCTATCCTAGTCTGCTGTCCCCACTTACTTCAAGATGTCCACCATTGTTCCAGTGTCCAAGAAAGCAAAGGTAACTGAACTAAATGACTATCACCCCATAGCACTCACTTATGTCATCAATAAGTGCTTTGAGAGGCTAATTAAGAATCAAATCACATCTACCTTACTTGACACCCTAYACCCAATTTTCTTACCGCCCAAATAGATCCACAGACGATGCAATCGCCAACACACTGCACACTGTCCTATCCCATCTGGACAAGAGGAATTCCTATGTAAGAATGTTGTTCATTGACTATAGCTCAGCATTCAACACCATAGTACCCTCCAAGCTCATCATTAAGCTCAAGGCCCTGGGTCTGAACCCCGCCCTGTGCAACTGGGTCCTGGATTTCTGACGGGTCGCCCKCAGGTGGTGAAGATAGGAAACAACATCTCCACTTCACTGATCCTCAACACAGTGGCCCCACAAGGGTGCGTGCTCAGCCCCCTCCTGTACTCCCTGTTTAGCCATGACTGCATGGCCACGCACGCCTCCAACTCAGTCATGAAGTTTGCAGACGACACAACAGTGGTAGGCCTGATTACCAACAATGACGAGACAGCCTTCAGGGAGGAGGTGAGGGCCCTAGGTAAGGATAATAACCTCTCACTCAATGTCAACAAAACAAAGAAGCTGATCGTGTACTTCAGGAAACAGCAGAGGGAGCACGTCCCTATCCACATCAACGGGACCACAGTTGACAAGGTGGAAAATTCAAGTTTCTTGGCGTACACGTCACTGATGATCTGAAATGGTCCACCCACACAGACAGTGTGGTGAAGAAGGCGCTACAGTGCAACAGTGCCTCTTCAACCTCAGGAGGCTGAAGAAATTTGGCCTCGCCCCTAAAACCCTCAAAAACTTTTATAGATATACAATTGCGAGCATCCTGTCAGGCTGTATCACCGCCTGGCATGGCAACTGCACCGCCCGCAACCGCAGGACTCTCCAGAGGGTGATGCGGTCTGCCCAACGCATCACTGGGGGCAAACTGCCTGCCCTCCAGAAGCACCTGATGTCACAGGAAGGCCAAAAATATAATTGAGGACATCAACCACCCGAGCCACGGCCTTTTCACCCCGTTATCATCCAGAAGGAGAGGTCAGTACCGGTGCATCAAAGCTGGGACCGAGAGTCTGAAAAACGGCTTCTAATTCTAGGCCATTAGACTGTTAAATAGCCATCACTAGCCGACTTCCACCTGGTTACGCAACCCTGCACCTTAGAGGCTGCTGCCCTATACACATAGACTTGGAATCACTGTTTATATACTGTATTCTATTCTACTGTATTTTGGTCAATGCCACTCCAACATTGCTCAATCTAATATTTATATATTTCTTAACTCCATTCTTTTACTTTAGATGTGTGTGTATTGTTGCGAATTGTTAGATATTACTGCACTGTTGGAGCTAGGAACACAAGCATTTCGTTACACCCGCAATAACATCTATTAAGTACTGTATGTGTATGTGAAAAATAATTTATATTTGAGGTTTCTTCCTGGGTACCATCCTTTCTAGGGAGTTTTTCCAAGCCACCGTGCTTCTACATCTTCATTGCTTGCTCTCTGGGGTTTTTGGCTCAGTTTCTGGAAAATCAAATCAAATCAAATTGTATTGGTCACATAAACGTGATTAGCAGATGTTATTGCGGGTGTAGCGAAAAGGACTTTATAAATACATTTGATTGATTGATTGATTGATTGATGGTAATATAATAATCTTATTCAATTAACCTGCTGTAAAGTAAAAATAAAAATAAAAGCCAGACTAAGCCTTTAGTTTTAGACTTTGTCTCCAAACAAAGATGGTTGAATCAGGTTCCAGTGTTAAGTTCAAAATGTGCAGTTTTATAGGAAAGGCTTCGTATTGGAATATTTCTAAAGGAGCACCATTTAACACGATGTAACTACCTGAGTGTACGCGGGAGCACACAGAGACATTATAGTAAGGTCAGAAATGGACCGTAGAGTGGGACCTTCTTTATGGTAGACTTTAACTCTGCCTCTGATCCTTTTACCTTCTCTTATCTACGTCCCTGTTCATTGTATAACTGAGCTTTTATAAGGGATGTTAAATTCAAGGTCCCCGTTATTTCCAAGAGATTCCAGGAAAAAAAATGTCTTCACTAATCGCTTGCCAGAAATGATTCGATGAATATGGTTGCCAGGGTCAAACTCTAGACTTCCGGTATAACTGAGTTATAGAGCTTTCAAATCCATATTAAACTGTATGTTGTGGTAAGAAAACCAAAAAGTCAGCAGTATTCTTTGACTGCAGCAAACCTCCTCTGTGTGACTGGTGCCCACTCAACCCTCACCAGAGCAGAATGGAGTTCCTTACACCACTTCTCCTTCCTCCTCCCTGGCTTATATCCCTGCTCTCTCTCCCCAGAGGGGGGTCAGATGTTCACAGGCCAGCTGGCCTAGCATCAGTAACCCTGTTAGCATTAGCCTCGGGGCTAAGCCGTCTATACTGTAGATCCACAGGACATCTCTCTCCGCAGGGGGTTAGCATGGGGGTGACCCACCTAATTCCCACTCTGCAGGCCCGGGAGGATTTTTAAAAACGTAACAGTGATCAACCCTGTGGTGATAGATCAAGGATGTCATCAAAGGGTTAACTCTAACATCAAAAGTTTAACGCTAACAGTTGTATTCAGTGTATCACAATTCTAGTGGGTCAGAAGTTAACATACACTAAGTTGAGTGTGCCTTTAAACAGCTTGGGAAATTCCAGAAAATTATGTCATGGCTTTAGAAGCTTCTGATAGGCTAATTGACATAATTTGAGTCAATTTGAGCTGTACCTGTGGATGTATTGTATTTCAAGGCCTACCTTCAAACTCAGTGCCTCTTTGCTTGACATCATGGGAAAATCCAAAGATATTAGCCAAGACCTCAGAAAAAAAATTGTAGACCTCCACAAGTTTGGTTCATCCTTGGGAGCAATTTCCAAACGCCTGAAGGTACCACGTTCATCTGTACAAACAATAGTACGCAAGTATAAACACCATGGGACCACACAGCCGTCATACCGCTCAGGAAGGAGATGCGTTCTGTCGCCTAGAGATGAACGTACTTTTGTGCGAAAAGTGCAAATCAATCCCAGAACAACAGCAAAGGACCTTGTGAAGATGCTAGAGAAAACAGGTACAAAAGTATCTATATCCACAGTAAAACGAGTCCTATATCGACATAACCTGAAAGGKKGCTCAGCAAGGAAGAAGCCACTGCTCCAAAACCTCCATAAAAAAGCCAGACTACGGTTTGCAACTGCACATGGGGACAAAGATCGTACTTTTTGGAGAAATGTCCTCTGGTCTGATGAAACAAAAATAGAACTGTTTGGCCATAATGACCATCGCTATGTTTGGAGGAAAAAGGGGGAGGCTTGCAAGCCAAAGAACACCATCCCAACCGTGAAGCACGGGGGTGGCAGCATCATGTTGTGTTGGTGCTTTGCTGCAGGAGGGACTGCTGCACTTCACAAAATAGATGGCATCATGAGGAGGAAAATGATGTGGATATATTGAAGCAACATCTCAAGACATTAGTCAGGAAGGTAAAGCTTGGTCGCAAATGGATCTTCCAAATGGACAATGACCCCAAGCATACTTCCAAAGTTGTGGAAAAATGGCTTAAGGACAACAAAGTCAAGGTATTGGAGTGGCCATCACAAAGCCCTGACCTCAAACTATAGAAATGTTGTGGGCAGAACTGAAAAAGTGTGTGCGAGCAAGGAGGCCTACAAACCTGACTCAGTTACACCAGCTCTGTCAGGAGGAATGGGCCAAAATTCACCCAACTTATTGTGGGAAGCTTGTGGAAGGCTACCTGAAATGTTTGACCCAAGTTAAACAATTTAAAGGCAATGCTACTAAATACTAATTGAGTGTATGTAAACTTCTGACCCACTGGGAATGTGATTAAAAAAATAAAAGCTGAAATAAATCATTCTCTCTACTATTATTCTGACATTTTACATTCTTAAAATAATGTGGTGATCCTAACTGACCTAAGACAGGGAATATTTGCTAAGATTAAATGTCAGGAATTGTGATAAATGTATTTGGCTAAGGTGTATGTAAACTTCCGACTTCAGCTGTATATCACATTTGAATGTGTCCTTCTTGCAAGCACACAAGCTTCTCCATCTCATGGTCAAGCACGGAGAAAGTTATCTATCATGAAAGAATTAGACTTGCTTGTTTGATCTAAAATATTAATTGTATCTTACATATTCTACACAGATAAATAATTCTAAATTGAAAGACAAGTATAATTATTTGCATAATTAATCTATAGTTGAATACAGCACTTAGAATAAATAAAAAACGAATAATATTACACACCGTTTAACAAGCTAATGAGTGACGTGATCTTTGCCTTTCAGTGCCACTTATCCCCTGACCCCTTGGCTCAGAGGTTAATGACATCATTAGCATTCTGTTGGGGCTTGCCTGGCCTGGTCCTCTCTCTTTCCCGGCAGGCCCGGCCTGTGGTGTACTCAGAGGCTGGGTCCCAAATGGCACCCTATTGCCTCTATATTGCACTACTTTTGACCAGGTGAAAAGTAGTGCACTATAAAGGGAATAGGGTGCCATTTGGGTCACATACAGAGCCTCAGAGGCTGAGTAAGCTGGGGACTTAGTGCGAGCCTGTAAGCACTAGCCGATCCAGAAAGTGTCATAAGATACTGGCAGAATGAGTCAGAGGGCTGACGAGGAGGAGGAGGAGGAAGAAGAGAGAGAGAATGGATGAGCAGAGAGAGAGAGAGGATGAGCAGAGAGAGAGAGAGGATGAGCAGAGAGAGAGAGAGGATGAGCAAAGAGAAGGGGAGTTACACCAGGGAGGACAGGACATGTTGGAGAGGAAGGGTGATGGTACAGATGAGTCACAGGGAGTGTCCCCCCGGCTAAAACCATCTCAGTGACATGATCATGTTACACCCTGTACACCATGTCCAGTCTCAGGGCCAAGGCTATTATGGTGTAAATAAGGCTATTATGGTGTAAATAATGAGATTCCAGTAGCCAACTACTCCACCCTCATAGTGTGTGTGTGTGTGTGTGTGTGTGTGTGTGTGTGTGTGTGTGTGTGTGTGTGTGTGTGTGGTGTGTTGTGTGTGTGTGTGTGTGGTGTGCTGTGTGTTGTTCCAGCCAGCTAACTACGCCCTTCTTAGGGCATAGCCACTCCATTGACAACAGGTACAACTAAAATGACACCCTCTTCCTTATATAGTGCTTTAATGTAGATCAGAGCCTGGGTCAAAAGTAGTGCACTGTTTAGAATAAATAAGGTGCCATTTCAGCCACATGTTATTCTGGTAGCTGGAGCAGAAGTGAAAATACTAGCCTTTATGGAAACACCATGGCCCGAGTTGCTGCCCTCTGTAATCTGTGTGTTGTTATTACTTTCATTCTGGTGTGTGTGTTTCTTTCGCCAACACAGGAGGAGACGGAACACTTATGTAACTGTGGCTGCTGGTGTTTCCCCAAAGTGCTTTCCTTATGGGATGACAGTTCCTTAATAGAATTTCCCTTTATATATTTCCATATGATTCATTTCCATTTTCAATTGGTTTGAATATGCTTGCATAATACGCAGTATGGTAGGCTATAGCATAGGGGAGAAATATGGTGTTGATTGCCTGTGATTTAAAGATTTACTGCCCTGTGAACTCCAGTAACAGAGAGAGAGAGATTTTTGGCACATTCATAAATAACAGCATTATGAATCCAGTAGCATTTAAGCAATGACTGCTTGATGATTATACCCCTTTGATGACATTTCCCTCTCAGCATGTTTTGACTCAGTGTGGAGGAGGCAAGGGGAAAATGCCAACAACTCCAGCCAAGTCCTTCCCTCTCTCTGCCTTCTCACCCTCAGGTGACTGTGCAGTTCTGCTGATCTATTGACACAGAGGTGCGAGAGAGGAGGAAGTTATTTTCCATGTGGATAAGTCATACTCCAGGCACCCGGATAGGATACCTCATGCGCTAACAGTGAGCAAGCACAGCTCACACCAGTGTGTCCGTTCTGACAGGGTCTGCACCTCTGTGCCAGGATCCAAGAATGTACCAAATATAACTGGGTCACCGTGGCGATGACCGACAGTATTATAGTGAGTCACTGAGATTGATTTTGTGTGTCAAAAGTCAATGTGGTATATTGTTGACACATTCTAATCTAAGTTGGTCATAGTTTTTAATATACATGTATTTTGTCTGTGGTTTAAGGTGGTGAAGGAGAGAGAGAGAGAGAAAGAGAGAAACTGGACTGGACGCATTAAATTCAGACTGATAGCCCACTATTGCTGTTGGCAGGCGAAGGAAAGTCTCTTCAGTTCAGTAGTTCAGAGACCTTAGCTTAGGGAGTAGGGTATTTTCCCTGTTCATTCAAACACACCAAGAATCGAGTCACTTGTGAATCAGCACCCTGTGCCACCTTTGACAGGAAGTGTTTCAATGCTGCCCATAAGAGCTATAACGTTATAAGTGTGGATCACTGCGCCTCCTTGTCAAGCATTGTTACCAATACTGCGTGCTGCATGCTAAAACAACCTTGCCCACCTGTAAATTACCACCATTATCAGCCTGTCAGTGTAGTTCTGAATAAACCATTTCGTACATTCAATGCTGTCCGAATTAAAAGCTCTACAGTTATATTGAAACAGAAGCCAGGGGTGTAATGTGGCAGCTTTAATGTCTTGGTTAATTGATTCAAGCCAATGAAGAGAGACATAAACATATTTAAGGGAACAATGCTTTAAAAGACAGCAGCATACAGTATGTTGGTGTTCAGATTTTATGCACAGCTTTAAACCTTGGCTCTCTGCCTTTAGCTTGTCAGCTCCTTGTTTATGGCTGATGATATAGCGTCAGGGCGTGTAGTGCCGTTCAAAAAGGAATGGGGCAATTTGCATGGAATTGATGCAGTGCAGTGCAAGGTAACGTTGTACAAAAAGTTATATAGAAGAGCCATGTCTTAACTATTACTGTATGTGGTCTAACAGGGTAGACAAATGCATAGCTTACAAATGATTCATTTCCTGTAACCTGACTGAGTACAGAGCCTTGTAACACTCTAACTCAAGTGGTGCTATGGAGAGTAGCCTATATTGTAGCTAATCATTAGCAATATCTCAAAATAAACATGTTGGCATTAACACCTATTTAAAGTCACAATTTACAACTTAAAGGTGGCAGTGCTGTTCAAAATGGGATTTTGTGTCTTTTACATATATTTGACAGTATGAGGTTGGAATAATACTGTGAAATTGTGAAAAATATGATAATGCCCTTTTAGTGTGAGAACTTTTTGAAAAGACCACCTGAAATGTCAGCTTGTTTGGCTGGGTAGGTTTTTTGGACCACCTGGTGACATCACCAGGCGATATAAGTTATTTTCCTCTCTGCCAATAACAGCTAGTTTTCAGGTTACACATCCCTCCAATTAGGCTCCTCCAATTAGACCCCTCTTTCAGACCACTCACAGACAGTCCTAACAAAATTGTTGATTGAGAAATGTAATTTTTCTAGGAAGCTATTTTTGTTTCTTTTTGACAATTTTAATTGAAAACAATCACAATAAGGTACTTCATTGCTATACAGAAATGATTTGATATTTAGATAAAAACCGCATTGMACCTTTAATCATATAGCATTTCCCTGTATTTTCTTCTTTATATCAGATGCTATACCCCACCATCATTCAATCAGGTCTCAGAGCATTTCATATGACCAGTGTTGGGAAACTGCAGTTATTATTGTTCAGCTATTAGTTTGTCTGATGACTAAGGCTTAACCTACTGTAGTAGGGTGGTACAGTATGTTGACTTTTACATGATCAGGGAGATTTCATGAAGTTCTGTCAGGGTTCCAAATGATAACTCTTCTACTATAACTACACAAGGGTCTAAACAGTTGTAAAGTGTTGTACTGTGATTGCATAAAGGTCATGAACATTGGTTATTATTAACATTGCCTGACAGTTGAAAAAGTACAGTTTTTGCGAGGTCAAATAGTAGCACTGTCAAAAGTCTAAACACATCCATGCTTAGGCATCTGGCATTGATTACGATTAGTTCAGTGTCTAAATGCCTGGCATGGTCATAATAACATCCCAGATCTCAGAACTGTTGTGTAGTGAATTCTTCTTTCATAACCCATTAAGGTACTCATCTTGAAGGTACCTATAAAGTGCAAAGTATCAAAATCCTGAGACWTTAATAAATATGTTTCTTTGTTGGTGGGGTGGGGGGGTGCAATCGCTGATGGAACCTTATGGCTCTGAAATGTCAAGCAGGGTTCAGCCACGAGGTTCTKTCTGATACTTCTGAGTAAGACATGTTCKGTTTTTAAGAAAAAGTAGCTACTTGAGTACATAAAATATAGATTAACACTATTTTACCAAGATATAGTCAGAACACATGACCAAATACATTAAGACATGTGTTATGATCATCAGATGAATTACCGTCATCACTGAACAACGATGTGACAACATCATTTACTTGAAGATTTCTGACACTGTTTTTTTTTGTTTTGCTTGCATGTCATTATTGCTGGCTAGACTAGTCTTGACCATACTTGAGGGAGACGGTAAAGACACTGATTGGTCCGTGTGTATATGTTCAGGGTCGTGATTGGATTGTAGAAAAAACCTCATAGCGCTATGTTGAAATGGGTTTATGCAGATAATAACTTCCTAGATGTTTTCACTTAAAATGTTACATGAATAACCATCTGAAGATACATTTTATGTAACTAACTCATTGTTGACAAAAATGTCAGATTAGACCTTAACCAAGGTCTCGAAATATGGACACGCAAACAACCCAAAAAAACAAAATTGATGAACAGTCAGTTCTGCAATGTTATAGAAAGGGATTCTGTTCACTTGTAAACTCTTCACTTTGCATTCTTCACTTTGGCCGACTCAATAGCAGTGGGTATACAGTGTCCAGGAAGCCAAGCATCTTAATTAGATTTGAATACTGTGTGAAACAGTGGTTCGTCCCATAATAATAGATTGGAATTGACAGCTGCCAATACAATGTATGATGTCTGCATCATCTGGGGAAGTGAAATGAACGGGGCTGTCAGCTAGCCCAGTGGGGTAGGATGCTCAAGGCCATGGATGGAGGAGGAAAGTGGATAGACACACACAAACAAGCCCATGCAAAAGGGGCACACGTGCACGCACATACTCTATACAAAGTCATGAAAACATCACACACGCAAACACACACATGCACGCACATACACAGACYTGAACACACGCACGCARACACGCAGCATCACTGCATGGAACYTTCCAAGGACATATGGGTCATCAAATTCAACAGACCAGGAGGAAAACAGGAATACACATGCAGGTTGGAAGCATCTCATGGACACACCTGACYTAGGTCTTCAAAGCTACAAGGAATCAAACACAGTAAAGATGTAAACAGTTCCGGTCATGAAAGATTGTGTGATTTGTTCCATTTTTGTCACCCTGGGAGCGGAGACAGTCCACAAGCCCTGACCTTCTCCATTTAACCCCAAGCTTGGAATCAGTAAAACAGTTTTACATACTATCTCCCCACCTGTCCATCTCCTGTGACCTTAGGGAGGCAGTCACAGGGGATACGGGCTTAACTAAATCTCACACTGCCGACCTGAAAAATGACTTTCAGGTCATTTCCCATCCCAGGTGAATTCTATGGCTTTAAAGGAATGCTTTGAATTCAGCTATATTTCTGTCTGCTGAGAACAATCAAGGTTCATGGCTGGCTGATTATATACGCTAGTTATGTGTGGAGGTTGGTGGTAGGTGGTTAAAGATATTCACATTCATGTATGCATCTCAGCATGACTTGGTTCTTTATTCATCTCATGCGCTGCACACCTCCACGTATGAAATAAAATATAATCAGAAAAATCCCACGGTGCAGAACACCTACTCAGTATCCTGGATTTGTAAAATCACAGGATGTTCCGGTCTTGCATTGTGAATCGTGTCTTAACTGAATCAATCAGAATGGTGAAAAAAATGCTACAACAATTAGCTTGGATGAGGTATGATTTGGGGTCACTTAGAAATGTCCTTATCAACAAATTGATAAGAAAAACAGTGTAGATATTGTTAAGGTTGTAAATTACTATTGTAGCTGGAAACGGCTAATTTTTAATGGAATATCTACATAGGTGTGCAGAGGTCCATTATCAGCAACCATCACTCCTGTGTTCCAATGGCATGTTGGGATAGCTAATCCAAGTTTATCGTTTTAAAAGGCTAATTGTTTGTTAGAAAACCCTTTTGCAATTATGTTAGCACAGCTGAAAACTGTTGTTCTGATTAAAGAAGCAATAAAACTGGCCTTCTTTAGACTAGTTGAGTATCTGGAGCATCAGCATTTGTGGGTTCGATTACAGGCTCAAAATGGCCAGAAACAAAGAACTTTCTTCTGAAACCCATCAGTCTATTCTTGTTCTGAGAAATTAAGGCTATTCCATGAGATACATTGCCAAGAAACTGAATATCTCATACAATGCTGTGTACTACTCCCTTCACATAACAGCGGAAACTGGCTCTAACCAGAATAGAAAGAGGAGTGGGAGGCCCCGGTGCACAACTGAGCAAGAGGACAAGTACATTAGAGTGTCTAGTTTGAGAAACAGATGCCTCACAAGTCCTCAACAGGCAGCTTCATTAACTCCGGGATGCTGTCCTTCAAGGCAGAGTTGCAAAGAAAAAGCCATATCTCAGACTGGCCAATAAAAAGAAAAGATTAAGATYGGCAAAAGAACACAGACACTGGACAGAGGAAGATTGGAAAAAAGTGTTATGGACAGACGAATCTAAGCTTGAGGTGTTTGGATCACAAAGAAAAATACTCGTGAGACGCAGAAAAAATGAAAAGACGCCATCTGTCAAGCATGGTGGAGGCAATGTGGTGGTCTGGAGGTGTGTTGATGGTGGTAAAATGGGAGATTTGTAAAGGGTAAAAGGGATCTTGAAGAAGGAAGGCTATCACTCCATTTTGCAACGCCATGCCATACCCTGTGGACGGCGCTTAATTGGAGCCAATTTCTTCCTAAAACAGGACAATGATGCAAGAACTATTTAGGGAAGAAGCAGTCAGCTGGTATTCTATCTATAATGGAGTGGCCAGCACAGTCACCGGATCTCAACCCTATTGAACTGTTGTGGGAGCAGCTTGACCATATGGTACGTAAGAAGTGCCCATCAAACCAATCCAACTTGTGGGAGGTGCTTCAGGAAGCATGGGGTGAAATCTCTTCAGATTACCTCAACAAATTGACAACTAGAATGCAAAGGTCTGCAAGGCTGTCATTGCTGCAAATGGAGGATTCTTTGWCAAAAGCAAAGTTTGAAMMACACAATTATTATTTCAATTAAAAATCATTATTTATAACCTTGTCAACGTCTTGACTGTATTTCCTATTCATTTTGCAACTCATTTCATGTATGTTTTCATGGAAAACAAGGACATTTCTAAGTGACCCCAAACTTTTGAACGGMAGTGTATATAAACTCAGCAAAAAGAAACATTCTCTCACTGTCAAATGCATTTATTGTCAGCAAACTTAATATMTGTAAATATTTGTATGAACATAACAAGATTCAACAACTGAGACATAAACTGAACAAGTTCCACAGACATGTGACTAACAGAAATTGAATAATGTGTCCCTGAACAAAGGGAGGGTCAAAATCAAAAGTAACAGTCAGTATCTGGTGTGGCCACCAGCTGCATTAAGTACTGCAGTGCATCTCCTCCTCGTGGACTGCACCAGATTTGCCATTTCTTGCTGTGAGATGTTACCCCACTCTTCCACCAAGGCACCTGCAAGTTCCTGGACATTTCTGGGGGGGATGGCCCTAGCCCTCACGCTCCGATGCAACAGGTCCCAGACGTGCTCAATGTGATTGAGATCCGTGCTCTTTGCTGGCCATGGCAGAACACTGGCATTCCTGTGTTGCAGGAAATCACACACAGAATGAGCAGTATGGCTGGTGGCATTGTCATGCTGGAAGGTCATGTCAGGATGAGCCTGCAGGAAGAGTACCACATGAGGGAGGAGGATGTCTTCCCTGTAACGCACAGCTTTGAGATTGCCTGTAATGACAACAAGCTCAGTCCAATGATGCTGTGACACACCGCCCCAGACGATGACAAACCCTTCACCTCCAAATCCATACTCGATCAAATCGAGTACAGGCCTCAGTGTAACGCTCATTCCTTCGACGATAAATGCGAATCCGTCCATCACCCCTGGTGAGACAAAACTGCGACTCGTCAGTGAAGAGCACTTTTTGCCAGTCCTGTCTGGTCCAGCGATGGTGGGTTTGTGCCCATAGGCGACGTTGTTGCCGGTGAAGTCTGMTGAGGACCTGCCTTACAACAGGCCTACAAGCCCTCAGTCCAGCCTCTCTCAGCCTATTGCGGACAGTCTGAGCACTGATGGAGGGATTGTGCGTTCCTGGTGTAACTCGGGCAAGGGCGATCAGCTGTCCGTCTTGTCTCCCTGTCTTAGGCGTCTCACAGTACGGGCATTGCATTTTATTGCTCTGGCCACATCTGAAGTCCCCATGCCTCCTTGCAGCATGCCTAAGGCACGTTCACGCAGATGAGCAGGGACCCTGGGCTTCTTTCTTTTGGTGTTTTTCAGAGTCAGTAGAAAGGCCTCTTTAGTGTCCTAAGTTTTCATAACTGTGACCTTAATTGCCTACCTTCTGTAAGTTGTTAATGTTTTAATGACTGTTCCACGGGTGCATGTTCATTAATTGATTGTTTCATTGAACAAGCATGGGAAACAGTGTTAAAACCCTTTACAATGAATATCTATGAAGTTATTATTTATTATTATTKCCCCCCCCCCCCCCCACCACGGCACACACTGCCCACACACACACTGAATTGGACATAGTGGACTGGAGCAATATAATCTGGACTCTGGAGGTCAGAAGCTAACAAGATTCCTCTGTTCAGTGAAACAGTCGTTTAGGTAATATACTGAGCTCCATACAAGCCAGACATAAATCATCCTAATTTAATAAATGTAAGAATAATGATGAGACATGCGCCGAGGACATTTACTCACAGTCCACAGTCATGGCTAGTTTAATAGTTAGAGGGTAAAACAGGAAATCGTCAGATATCCTTTAGATGGAAATGCATCTTAAATACTTGGGTCAAACCTCTATCTGTAGGGTCATTCTTCACAAACCAGGACAAAAAAAAGACCATGATTTTGGGGATTTTCACAACATTTAATCCATAAAATTAGAGGAAGGATTGTTGACATACTGTATATTTGACCTTTTTTATCTAAAATAATTATTGAGAAATAATTCATTAAAGTTGGCATATTTATGACATTTTGGCCTTTCCAAGGCCTCCTTTAAGACTCCATCATTTTTTATCTGTAGGTGCTATAAAGCAGATATTGGTGTCATATGAAGCTTTACTGCTTGCTCTGTAATATTAGTAGTATTTTGATTTCAATAACAATTTTCTTACATTAATTTATGAATATTGAAAATATACCATTTTGGATTTGGCAAATGTTTTAATATATTGTTGAACATCATATACTCTACGGGAATATCAACGTTCCAGACTGGGATTTCCAGCTTTAATTAATTCTCAATGATGCTTTTAGATACAAATGTCAAATATGTCAACAATCCTTCCTCCAAAGGCCCATTCTATGGATTAAATGTTGTAAACATCCCCAAAATCCTGGTCTTTCTTTGTTCTGGTTTCATGAGGAATCACCACCCTATAATGTACTCTTTGAAAAAAAGGTGTAAAAGTCAAGGGATGTGAATACTTTCTGAAGGCACTGTATATGTCCACTTTATCCTATTTTTTAAAACACACTTTTAGAAAAAAGGTGCTATCTGGAATCTAAAACGGTTCTTCGGCTGTCCCCATAGGAGAACCCTTTGGCGATCCCTTTTTGGTTCCCAGTAGAACAATTTTGGTTCGCGGTAGAACACTTTTGGGTTCGCGGTAGAARACTTTTGGGTTCCCGGTAGAACCCTTTTGGGTTCCATGTAGAACCCTTTTCACAGAGGGTTCTACATGGAACCAAAAAGGGTACCCTGGAACCAAAAACGATTCTCCTATGGGGACAGCCGAAGAACCCTTTTGGAACCCTTGTTTCTAAGTGTGTACATGTACCTTTGGATAAGAATTCAAATCCCATATGAACTATTTTCTCTGAAGTTATTTTGTAGTTTGTAGTGGACCTGATGGTTAGAATAATGGCATATCATTATTATATAGAGATGTAGCCTACATAACCACTGGACGAAATCATAAGGCCTAGATGGAGACTTTAGAGAGGTAATGTTAGGGTAAAATAATGTGGCTGTCTTACGAGAAATGCCACACTGAACTCTGTCAAATTTCAATTTGGACAAATTAGCACATAATATGTACCAGCAAATCTGAAGACTTTATAAGCAACGTTGTGGTTTTGTTTGTCTGAGGCTTAGTAAGGAAGTGAGAGGAAAAATATGGAGTTTTTATAAGCCCCCAGGGTGTATCCAGTAGTTTGCTTCAGTGGCATGACTGCAGACGTTTGCTCAGAGAGATTTTATTATGGTTTTAATTCCACAGCTGTGTCCCAAACTCCACCGTATTCCCTCCCTTTAATAATTAAAGTGCATTACTTTTGCCCAGAGCAAAAATAGGGTGCCACTTGGACACAGCCCATGACTCTTCCAGTGGCATTTACTCTACGTAAGTGTTTGGAGGAAGTGCCAACAGTGACATTGTGATAGAGGTGATAGACTTCTACTGAGTTCATTGGAAAATGTAAAATAACAACAGTGAGGATGTGATCACATACAGAAAGGAGACTGAGAAAAGAGACTAACGTATGTTTAATTTCATTCTTGTAAACCTTCTTGTATCAGTGCAACTACTCTTTATCGAGCTACTTGCAGAATATCCAGATAAACAGTTCAGGCAAAGAAGTACAAGATTTAGTTTCTAATACCAGCTGCATCTCTCCAAGTCGGTCAGGGTTGTCACTTATATAACAGTAGTGCCCCCTGGAGGTGAAGAGAGGGTGATGCTGTTAACTTTATCATATCAGAAAGATGAGGGATAACATGTCATATTTGCTGTACAATAGCATAGTCTAGCCAATGTTATCAAATAATTTAACAGCTATATTAGGCCTAGAGTTAGTCATAATGGAAGTGTTATTGTTTCTGGCCACCATAGACAGTGTCAGACACTTCATCTGACTTCACAGAAAGATGTTGGCAGAGCCAACTATAAAACATGCCATTGGATCCGGCACCAGAGGACATCCAACATCCTGAAAAATCTATGAAATCTATTCGACTTTCAGCTTCAAAATGCCAAAATGCCACAGAGTAAGAAAGCAACATTTCTCCCATACCCTATCACAACCATTAATTCTTCATGACATTTTAGAGCAATTTGCTACAGTATGCAAATGCCGTCCAGCAATCTGATTTGTATAAATGTCATTCATGAGTTGGGAATTGGAAATAAAACATTTTTTTTTAAACTTATTTCCTTTTTATTTTAAGTGGCATCTGTACTAGTTAGATAAGGCATGAAGGTTGTAAGTGCATTTAAAGCATTACAGCACATTCTTCTCTGGCCTACATGTCTATATTTTTGTGTATGTTTTTTTATCAAAAGTAGTGCATTACAGCAGTGGTGGCTGCTGAGGGGAGAACGGCTCATAATAATGGCTGGAATGGAGTGTAATGGCTGAAATGGAGTGTAATGGCTGAAATGGAGTGTAAAGGCTGAAATGGAGTGAACAGAATAGTATCAAATGTGGTTGATACCATTCCCTTTACGCCATTCCAGCCATTATTATGAGCCGTCCTCCCCTCAGCAGCCGCCTCTGCACTATATAGGGAATAGGGTGACATTTGGGATGCACAACCAGGCCTCTGATCTCCAGGGGTCTCCTCTGAAAACAGGCTAGTGATTGTGGTGCTCCTGGGGCCTGTCAAACGTCCCTGTGTAGAAATCTGAGATCCGAGGCAAGGTGTTCCAGACGATAGGAGAAGAAGAACATGATGCTGCAGACAGACAAACATATACCCTGCTGCAAGAACACTGGGCTCTGTGCCTACGTTCCCTGTGTGTGGCTGTGTGTGTGTGTGTGTGTGTGTGTGGTGTGTGTTGTGTTGTGGTGTGTGTGTGTGTGTGTGTGTGGGTGTGTGTGTGTGTGGTGTGTGTGTGTGTGTGTGTGTGTGTGGTTGGTGTGTGTGTGTGGTGTGTGTGTTTCTGTGTGTGTTTCTGTGTGTGTTTCTTGTGTGTGTGTTTCTGTGTTGATGTTGTTTGGTTGTGTTCTGTGTTGATGTGTGTTTCTGTGTTGATGTGTGTTTGTGTTGATGTGTGTGAGTGCTAGCGGTGTGTGTGCTTGTGTGTGTGCATAGAGCTGGGCAGGGGGAACTTGTTAGTCACTTGTCCACCCCCCTGAGTGGAAGTGGGATCTGGGCAGCGTTCAGTGTTGAGTGAGCGATGAGGCGCTGAACGTTTTGCAGAGTGAGTGGATAAGGATGAAAGCCAAGGCTAAGAGCCCAGAGTTCTGACTGGGAACATTTTTAACAAGTTCTGGGACCTCGAGCCTCCCTCCTGTCAGCTTTGCTCGGCAAAAACATTTTAGTTTGTGCCGCCCGGAGCCTCTACCCATTGAACTCTGTCCAAAGATGTATTCCTCAGTAAACATCACAAACTCTATTCAAATTCAGTTTCTCAGAATCATTTTCTTTCATTCAACCAGTTTCTTTCACATTTTCAATATTTCACTGTCTCCAACAACAACATAGAGTAACACATAAAACCTATACACAAAACACACAAAAACCTATACACAAAACACACATAAATACAGTGCCTTCAAAAAGTATTCTAACCCCTTGACTTTTCCACATTTTGTTGTGTTACAGCCTGAATTTAAAATTGATTAAATTGAGATTGTGTGTCACTGTCCTACACACAATACCCCATAATGTCAAAGTGGAATTATGTTTTAATATATTTTTTACAAATTATTTCAAAATGAAAAGCTGAAATGTCTTAAGTCAATAAGTATTCAACTGCTTTGTTATTGCAATTCACATAATCTGTGTGCAATAATACTGCTTAACATGATTTTTGAACGACATCTCTGTACCCCACACATACAATCAGCTGTAAGGTCCTTCAGTCGAGCAGTGAATTTCAAACACAGATTCAACCACAAAGACCAGGGAGGTTTTCAATGCCTAGCAAAGAAGGGTACATTGAATATCCCTTTGCATGGTGAAGTTATTAATGACGCTTTGGATGATGTATCAATACACCTACAAAGATACAGGTCACTACAAAGATACAGGTATCCTTTCTAACTCAGTCGCTGAGAGAAAGGAAACCGCTCAGGGATTTCACCATGAGGTCAATGGTGACTTTAAATGGATCAACAACATTATAGTTACTCCACAATGCTAACCTAAATGACAGAGTGAAAAGAAGGAAGCCTGTACAGAATAAAAATATGCATCCTGTTTGCAATAAGGCACTAAAGTAAAACTGCAACAAATGTGGCAAAGAAATTAACTTCATCTGCTGAATACAAGTGTTATGTTTGAGGCAAATACAACAAAACACATCACTGAGTACCACTTCATATTTTCAAGCATGGTGGTGGCTGAATCATGTTATGGGTATGCTTGTGATCGGAAGGGACTAGGGAGTTTTTTTTCTCCAAAAATAAACGTAATGGAGCTAAGCACAGGGAAAATCCTAGAGGAAAACCTTGGTCAGTCTGCTTTCCAACAGACACTGGGAGACTAATTCACTTTTCAGAAGGACAATAACCTAAAACACAAGGCCAAACATACACTGGAGTTGCTTACCAAGATGACATTAAATGATCCTGAGTGGCCTGGTTAGAGTTTTGAAAATCTATTGCAAGACTTGAAAATGGCTGTCTAGCAATGATCAACAACCATCTTGACAGAGCTTGAAGAATTTTTWAAATAATAATGTGCAAATATTGTACAATCCAGTTGTGCAAAGCACATAGAGACTTGCCCAGAAAGAGCTGTAATCGCTGCTAAAGTATTGACTCAAGGGTGTGAATACTTATGCTAATGAGATATTCCTATATTTCCTTTTCTATAAATTTGCAACAATTTCTAAAAATATGTTTTCACTTTGTCATCATGGGGTATTATGTGTATATGGGTGAGAAGAAAGACAACAAAATGTGAAAAAGTCAAGGGGGTACGTATACTTTCTGAAAGCACCGAACATAAAACAAAACAACAATGACGTCGAAGTCTTCTAAAAAGTAAAACATTACAATAACCAAATAAGAAAATGCATTACTCTTTTTTACAGTTCTCTATTTTTTGACCATTTCTTTGTATGATTGTCCTGGCAATTCATCAAGCATCTTCCAAAAAAATAATGGTAGATATGAAGAGTTTATTTCCAAAACGGTATATTCACAAATTGTTCACATTTGTGTTTTTTTCCTCAGGAATTATTGCTTATGGGCACCTTCATGTGTGTGGAAAATATTACTGTTCTCAGATTTGTAATTAATAGATTTTTGAAAATGTTTCTGTTTTTTTGCTGAACACTATATATCAGTTGTTTAGCTGGAATGGAAGGTTCATATCCTGTATGTTTGACTGTGATATGTGCTTGTCTCACGTAGCTATTTTAAGATGGATGCACTTAGTGTAAGCCGCTCTGCATAAGAGCATCTGCTAAATGACTAAAATGTCAAATGTAAATGTTTTACATACAAATCAAATCTGTTTTTATTGGTCACATACACGGGTTAAGCAGATGTTTTTGTGGGTGTAGCGAAATGCTTGTCCTTCTAGTTCCGATAGTGCAGCAATATCTAACAAGTAATATCTACCATTTTCACAACAAATACCTAATACACACAAATATAAGTAAAGGAATGGAATAAAAAATACAGAAATATATGGATGAGCAATGTCAGAGCGGCACAGACAAAGATACAGTAGATAGTATAGAATACAGTATATACATATGAGATGAGTAATGCAAGATATGTAAACATTATTAAAGTGACATTATTAAAGTGACTAGTGTTCCATTTATTAAAGTGGCCAATGATTTCAAGTCTGTGTATGTAGGCAGCAGCCTCTCTGTGCTAGTGATGGCTGTTTAGCAGTCTGATGTCCTTGAGATAGAAGCTGTTTTTCAGTGTCTCGGTCCCAGATTTGATGCACCTGTACTGACCTCACCTTCTGGATGATAGGGGGGTGAACAGGCAGTGGCTCGGGTGAGAAGCCAAATTTCTTCGGCCTCCTGAGGTTGGAGAGGCGCTTTTGCGCCTTCTTCACCATACTGTCTATGTGGGTGGACCATTTCAGTTTGTCAGTGATATGTACGCTATCCCGGCGATGTGGATAAGGGGGTGCTCCCACTGCTGTTTCTTGAAGTCCACAATCATTTCCTTTGTTTTGTTGACATTGAGTGAGAGGTTATTTTCCTGACACCACACTCCCAGAGCCTTCACCTCCTCCCTGTAGGCTGTCTCGTCGTTGTTTGTAATCAAGCCTACTACTGTTGTGTCATCTGCAAACTTGATGATTGCATCGTCTGTGGACCTATTGGGGTGGTAAGCAAATTGAAGAGGGTCTAGGGTGACAGGTAAGGTGGAGGTGATTTGATCCTTGACTAGTCTCTCAAAGCACTTCATGATGARGGAAGTGAGTGCTACGGGGCGATAGTCATTTAGTTCAGTTACCTTTGCATTCTTGGGTACAGGAACAATGGTGGCCATCTTAAAGCATGTGGAGACAGCAGATTGGGATAGGGAGAGATTGAATATGTCTGTTAACACACCAGCCAGCTGGTCTGCACATGCTCTGAGGACGCGGCTAGGGATGCCGTCTGGGCCGGCAGCGTTGCGATGGTTAACYCGTTTAAATGTCTTACTCACATCGGCTACGGAGAAGTAGAGCCCACAGTCCTTGGTAGCTATCCTTCTCCGTGGCCGACGTGAGTAAGACATTTAAACGTGTTAACCCTCGCAAGGCTGCCGGCCCAGACGGCATCCCTAGCCGCGTCCTCATACAGATCTCATATTACTTTATTTAATGTTTGTTTTTTAAACATTCTTAATATCGATGTCTCAAATGTACCATTTGTAATTTATTTATTAAACATGTAGTTATTTGTTTCATTTGACTGTGTAAAATCTACTTATTTCTCTGAGAATGAGGCGAATATACATTGCCTTGTAAAAGTATTCAGACTTTCAGGATTTSTTCACATTTGATTGTGTTACAAAGTGTGATTAAATTGGTTTTAAGTGTCATTTTTGGTCAACAATCTACACAAAATACTCTATAATGTCAAACGTGATTTTTAAAAAGATTAATACAAATAAAATGTTAAAATATAGTCATTGCATAAGTATTCAGATCCCTGAGTCAATACATGTTAGAAACACATTTGGCAGCAATTACAGCTGTGAGTGTTCTTGGGTAAGTCTCTAAGAGCTTTGCACACCTTCATTGTGCAATATTTGCCTATTATTCTTTCAACATTTCTTCAAGCTCTGTCAAGATGTTGGGGATCATGGCTAGACAGCAATTTTGAAGTCTTGTATCAAACAAATTACAGTCAAAACTGTAACTTGGCCACATAGGAACATTCACTGTCCTCTTGATAAGCAACTCCTGTGTAGACTTGACGTTGTGTTGTAGGTTGTTGACCAGCTTAAAGGTGATTTCCTCTCCCAGTGTCTGGTGTAAAGCAGACTGAAGCAGGTTTTGCTCTATGAATTTGCCTGTGCTTAGCCCTATTCCATTTCCTTTTATTCTGAAAAACTCCCCAGTATTTGCCAATGTCAAGCATACCCATACCATGATGCAGCCACCACCGTGCTTGAAAATAGAGGCAATTACTCAGCGACGTGTTTTGTTGGATTTGCCCCAAACATAGAGCTTTGCATTTATGCCCAAAAGTGTATTCCCTTGCCTTGTTTTTGCAGTATTACTTTAGTGCCTTGTTGCATAGAAGATGCAAGTTTTGTGTATTTGTGTTCTTCTTTTCGCTATGTCATTTAGGCCATTATTATGGAGTCACTACAATGTTGTTCATCCATCCTCAGTTCTCTCCCATCACATCCATTGAACTCTGTAACTGTTTTAAAATCCCCAATGACCTCATGGTAAAATCCCGGAGCAGTTTCATTCCTGTCCTGCTGCTTAGTTCAGAAGGACAACTCTGTCTTTGAGGTGTCTGGGCGGTTTAATACATAATGCACAGCATAATTATTAACTAGACCATGCTTAAAGAGATATTCAATGTCAGATTGTTTTATTGTTACCCATCTACCAATCACCACCCTTTTTTATGAGCTTTCGAAAGCTCCCTGTTTTTTTGTAGTTGAATCTGTGCTTGAAATTCAAAACTTGACTGAGGGACATTACAGATGGTATATGTATGGGGGACAGAGGAAGGGTTAGTAATTAAAAAATCATGTCAACCCCTCTAATTTCACACAGAGTGGGTCCATTTTTCTTCCAATTTGACATTACAATATTTTGTGAATATAATTGACAAATTAATTACAATTAATTCAATTTTAATCACACTTTGTAACACAATAAAATGTGAAGAAATCCAGGGGGTCTGAATACTTTTGCAAGGCACTGTATAGCATTTTGCCCTGAAAAATTATTACCATCAAGTGTTAGATTTCTAAACAAATGCATGTCTGTCATTCAAAAACCCTGTTCCATGATTAGATAGTAAAACAAAACACAGCAATCTCTTTCATATTTTCTTTAAACAATAAAAACTAATTTGCCAACATTTCTGAAAATAGACATAGCGTTTTGGAATGAAACTTTTCAAATGTATACAGCACCAGTCGTAAGTTTGGAATCATTAACACATTTGGAATCATGTAGTAAGCAAAAAAGTGTTAAAGAAATCAAAATATATTTTAGATTTTAGATTCTTCAAAGTAGCCACACTTTTCATTGGTGACAGCTTTGCACACAAAATTAATTTAACCTGACAGAGGCAGCAACAACCAAATGGATCATGAGTTGGCGATCCCCTTCAATKATTTATTTGCACACTCATTTCCTATAAACAGAACTACAGGGCTCAGCAAGTTTCACTTTGAGGACAAGTCAGTCTTTCCAAAGGAAACAACCACAACAGGTTTCTGAGCTACCAGGAAGGGTTTGGTTTCGCGTCATCGATCCATGATGGAAGAATTGTTCATCTGTCAACGTACCACATTAGAAAAAAAATTATGTATATGACATTTCAATAAAGCCCTTATGGTAAAAAAAACACATTATGTGGAAAATCACATGATTTCACATGACATTTCCATATGTTTTGCACATATGAAATTATGTGAAACCATGTGTTTTGGAACAATTCACATGTAATGACGTAGATTTTCAACATGTGAAATCATGTGTTTTTGGAACACTTCACGTGATSGCATAACTTTTCACATGTGGACTCAAATTTTGACATGAGATTTCACAGGAAACAAACAACAAACAAAAATGGGTTGTTATGATACACACACAGTGTTGTCAACTTACATACTTAGCACACTTTGACTACATTGCGTATGTTTATTCATACAGTAATTATTATTCAACATGTCCTTGCTTGGGATTTGAAACAGGAGACAAAGGGCTATAAGACAAAGGCTTAATCCTGGACACATGAAAAGTGGGATGTATACGGAGGGTACGGGGCAACAGAAGATGAACAGCAGAGGGGCTAAGGACTTTAGAGATGGAGAAAGGACCAAAAAAACAGAGGGAAAGTTTACGAGACTCCACCCAGAGGGGCAGGTCCCACGTAGACAGCCATACCCTCTCCAAGAGGCGATAGCAGGGAGCCGGAGTCCGGTGGTGAGCTTTCTTCCAGGWACACCGACAGTGGCGGACGAACATCTGGGCCGGGGGTAAGTTGACCTCATCTTCTTGCTCAGGGAAGAGCGGGGGCTGATAACCCACAGAGCACTCGAAAGGCGAGAGACCAGTGGCCGAACAGGGAAGAGTGTTCTGGGCGTACTCTACCCACACAAGTTGCCGGCTCCAGGTGGTGGGGTTGGTCGAGACGAGGCACCGAAGAGTCGTCTCCAGGTCCTGATTGGCACACTCCGACTGCCCGTTGAACTCAGGGTGAAACCTGGAGGACAGACTGGCCGACGACCCAATGAGGGTGCAGAACCCCTTCCAGAATCGGGACGAGAATTGAGGACCACCATCGTAGACTATGTCGACAGGGAGTCCATGGATTCGGAAGACGTGCTGGAAGACGTCCATGATCTGGGGCGTCTCCTTGGCTGAAGGTAACTTGGGAAGGGGGATGAAATGGGCGGCTTTAGAGAACATATCCATCACTGTAAGGATTGTGGTGTTGCCATCAGATGGAGAAAGCCCAGTGACAAAGTCCAGGGAGATATGGGACCAGGGGTGATGAGGGACAGGGAGTGGTTGAAGGAGGCCAGCCGGAGCTTGCAGCAGAGTCTTATTCTGAGCACATACCGTGCATGCGGCGACGAATATTCCAGGTCCGGAGACCGGGCCGAATCTAGGACAAACGTCCAGTTAGCCGGGCCCCCCTGGGGAACGTTGTGCCTTGCAGACCAGGCTTTCGATACTCCAGACAACTGTAGCTGCAAGACATGAGGTAGGGAGGATGGTCTCAGAGTCAGAAGGTGTGGTAGCGGYACTACTGTATACAGGCGAGAGAGAGCGTCAGGCTTCACATTCTTGGACCCTGGGCGGTAGGAGATGGTAACGTTGAATCTCGTGAATAACGGAGCCCAACAGTCGGTCCACACCAAAAATGGATGTTCCACCCCTTCAAGCCAGTGCCTCCACTCCTCCAAAGCCATCGTGACCGCCAGACGTTCCCAATTTCCTATGTCATGGTTTCTCTCAGCGGGACTGAGACAACGGGACAGGAAGGCACAGGGATGCAGCTTTTGGTCCTGGGCAGAACGCTGGGACAGGACGGCCCCCACAGGACGGCACCCACTCCAATGCCCCCACTCTAGAAACGTCGACCTCYACCACAAACTGACAGGACGGATCCGAAAGGATGAGGATGGGGGTTATAGTAAACCGATGCTTAAGGTCCAAAAACGCCCTGTCAACAGAGCGACCATGTGAATGGCACCTTGGGAGAAGTGAGTGCAGAGAGGAGAGAAGCCAGGGTGCTGGGGCCATGAATGAAGCAACGGTAGAAATTAGCAAGTTAGCTGCACTCTGGATATGGGTTGGGGCCAATCCACCACCGCTCTAACATTTTCAGGATCCATCTGAACATTCCCTTCAGTGATGACGTATCCCAGAAAAGAGATAGTGGAGCGATGGAATTCCCACTTCTCTGCTTTCACAAACAACTGGTTCTCCAGTAGGCACTGGAAGACTTGTCAAACATGGAGGACATGTTCTTGAGCAGAATGGGAAAAAAACAAGGATGTCGCTGAGGTAGACAAACATGCCACGGAGCAGATAATTGACCAGGGCTTGGAACTCTGTGGGAGTGTTGGTGAGTCCAAACGGCATGACCAGGTACTCATAGTGTCCCTTAGCTGTGTTGAAGGCTGTCTTCCACTTGTCTCCTTTGTGTATCCGAACTAGATGGTAGGCGTTCCGAAGGTCCAACTTGGAAAAGATGATTGCCCCCTGGAGAGATTCAAAAGCCGAGAAGAGGAGTGGTAGAGGATAACGATTCTTAACCGTGATGCATTGAGGCCTCAGTAGTCTATACATGGACGCATGGGCTTGACATTATTTTCCACGAAGAAGAACCCTGCGCCGACAGGGGAGGAAGAATGCTCCCAGCAGCCAGAGAGTCCTCCATGGCCTTGGTCTCAGGAACAGACATGGAATAAAGCCGCCCATGAGGCGGTGTGGTGCCGTAGGGACGATGCGGAGGAAGGGAAGTGACGCGAGCCTTACTGAAAACCTCCAGGAGGTCCTGGTACTCTGCGGGAYTGGTGGAGATATCCGAGGCTTTACCAGAGCTTTCAGGATGACGTCTCAGTGCAGGCTGTGCCCCATTAGCCCAGGATATAACCAGTGGTCTAGTCTATAAGGGGGTTGCTGCCTAGAAGTCCAGCATCCCAGAGTTGCCTCATCACTGTTGACGTTGAGACTGGTGTTTTGCGGGTACTATTTAATGAAGCTGCCAGTTGAGGACTTGTGAGGCGTCTGTTTCTCAAACTAGACACTCTAATGTACTTGTACTCTTGCTCACTTGTGCATCGGGGCCTCCCACTCCTCTTTCTATTCTGGTTAGGGCCAGTTTGCTCTGTTCTGTGAAGGGAGTAGTACACAGCGTTGTACGAGATATTCAGTTTCTTGGCAATTTCTCACATGGAATAGCCTTCATTTATCAGAACAAGAATAGACTGACGAGTTTCTGAAAGTTCTTTGTTTCTGGCCATTTTGAGCCTGCAATCAAACCCACAAATGCTGATGCTCCAGATACTCAACTAGTCTAAAGAAGGCCAGTTTTATTGCTTCTTTAATCAGAACAAAAGTTTTCAGCTGTGCTAACATAATTGCAAAATGGTTTTCTAATGATCAATTAGCCTTTTAAAATGATAATCTTGGATTAGCTAACACAACGTGCTATTGAAACACAGGAGTGATGGTTGCTGATACTGGGCCTCTGTACGCCTATGTAGATATTACATAAAAATCTGCTGTTTTCAGCTACAATAGTTATTTACAACATTAACAATGTCTACACTGTATTTCTGATCATTTTGATGTTATTTTAATGTACGAAAATGTCTAAGTGACCCCTAACTTTTGAACGGTAGTGTATATATATAGTGCATTCGGAAAGTATTCAGACCCCTTGACTTTTTACACATTTTGTTACGTTACAGCCTTATTCTTAATGTCCTTATCAATCTACACACAATACCTCATAATGACAAAGGGAAAATTGGTTTTTAGAAATTTTTGCAAATTAAGGTCCCACAGTTGACATTGCATGTTAGAGCAAAAAACAAGGTATGAGGTCGAAGAAATTGTCCGTAGAGCTCCTAGAAAGGATTGTGTCGAGGCACAGACATGGGGAAGGGTACCAAGACAACAGTGGCCGCCATCATTCTTAAATGGAAGATGTTTGGAACAACCAAGACTATTAACCGAGCTGGCTACCAGGCCAGAAGGGTCTTGGTCAGGGAGGTGACCAAGAACCCGATGGTCACTCTGACAGAGCTCCAGAATTCCTCTGTGGAGATGGGAGAAACTTCCAGAAGGACAACCATCTCTGTAGCACTCCACCAATCAGGCCTTTATGGTAGAGTGGCGAGACGGAAGCCACTCCTCAGTAAAAGGCACATGACTGCCCGTTGGAGTTTGCCAAAAGGCACCTAAAGGACTCTCAGACCATCTAAACAAGATTCTCTGGTCTGATGAAACCAAGCCTGAATGCCAAGTGTCACATCTGAAGGAAACCTGGCACCATCCCTACGGTGAAACATGGTGGTGGCAGCATCACGCTGTTGGGATGTTTTTCAGCGGCAGGGACTGGGAGACTAGTCAGGATCGAGGGAAAGATGAACGGAGTAAAGTACAGAGAGATCCTTGATGAAAACCTGCTCCAGAGCGAACAGGACCTCCGACTGGGGCGAAGGTTCACCTTCCAACAGGACAATGGTGTATTTTGTGTAGATTGATGAGGATTTTTTTTCAATCCATTTTAGAATAAGCCTGCAATGTAACAAAATGTTGAAAAAGTCAATGGGTCTGAATACTTTCCGAATGCACTGTCTATATATACACTATATATACATATAGTGATTCAGGTGTAACATTAAAACTGAATTTTATACCCCACCAACATTACACCACTATACAGAAAACCTTTAAATTGCTGAAATGAGTTCATGTACTCATTGATGAGAAAAAAGTCTGATTAACCTTGAACTAAAAAGCAGTGCAGATGGCAGTCCTTTGCTAAGTGCAGAGATGCATTTTAGGTATTGAATGTGTATGGGAATTCTACCGACTTTTTTGTGCAGCAGAAAGGTCAGTATGCCTTATAACTACAGCTTGTGAGTTCAAACTGTGGTGTGGTCATAGTTTAGCTGAACAGTGATTGCACATGTGAAGAACATGATCACGTGAAGTTTAAAAATATATATTTGAATAGTAATGTGAAGTGTTCCAAAAACACGTTTTCACATGTAAAATGACACATTTGAAGTGTTCCAAAAACACGTTTTAACACGTTTTCACATGTGACATTTTACATGTTACAGTATGCTGCCAATCAGCAAGTTATGTGCATGCTGTAAAGATTGCTAGTGGCAGCAAGTTTACTGGCAACATTTTGTAGAATGCCCCAAGGTTACTGTAGGTTACTGGCAACATTTTGTCAGTAATGTATTGTGACTTTTGCAATAAATGTAGAAATGACAAATGCACAGCAACTTCTGGCAATTCCATTAAGTTACTGGAAAATGCACAATAACCTCTTCAGTAACGGCATCGGAGGAGATGACTGCCATTTTATGGGCTCTTAACCAATTTTGTGTTTTTTCYTGTTGTTTGTAACGTGTACATAATGTTTCTGCCACTGTCTCTTATAACCAAAAAGAGCTTCTGGATATCAGAACTGCGATTACTCACCCCGAACTGGACAAAGATTTTTCTTTAACGACTCTGACGAGAACGATTTACTGCTGATACCAGACCAGGCCCAGATCCCCGTCAATCGACGCAGGTCCGGGTGCCTTGTGAGAATTCATCYGCAAGTGGGTAACCCGCCTCTACCATCCGTCCTGTTGGCCAATGTCCAATCATTGGAGAATAAACAGGATGAGCTCCGTTAAAGACTATCCTACCAACAGGACATTTAGAACTGTAATATTCTATGTTTCACTGAGTCGTGGCTGAACCAAGACATGGATAATATACAGTTGGCTGGGTTTTCGGTGCATCGGCAGGACAAAACAACTGCCTCCGGTAAGACAAGGGGTGGTGGTCTGTGTCTATTTGTCAATAACAGCTGGTGTGCGAAATCTAATATTAAGGAAGTCTCGAGGTTTTGCTCGCCTGAGGTAGAGCATCTCATGATAAGCTGTACACCACATCTATATTTTTCGTAGCTGTCTATTTACCACCACAAACTGATGCTGGCACTAAGACTGCACTCAACGAGATGTATAAGGCCATAAGCTAACAAGAAAATGCTCATCCAAAGGCTCTCCTAGTGGCCGGGGACTTTAATGCAGGGAAAATTAAATCAGCTTTACCTAATTTCTACCAGCATGTCACATATGCAACCAGAGGGAGAAAAACTCGAGACCACCTTTAGTCCACACACAGAGACATGTACAAAGCTCTCCCTCTCCCTCATTTGGCAAATTCTATCCTCCTGATTCCTGCTTACAAGCAAAAACTGAAGCAGGAAGTACCAGTGAGTCGCTCAATASCGAAGTAGTCAGATGACGCAGATGCGTCATACAGGACTGAGATTGAATCCTAGTACACCGGCTCCGACGTTCGTCGGATGAGGCAGGGCTTGCAAACTATTACGGACTACCAAGGGAAGCCCAGCCGCGAACTGCCCAGTGACATGAGCCTACCAGACAAGCTAAATAACTTCTAAGTGCGCTTTGAGTCAAGAACACTGAAGCATGCATGAGAGCACCAGCTGTTCCGGACGACTGTGGGATCACGCTCTCCGTAGCCGATGTGAGTAAGACCTTTAAACAGGTCAATATTCCCAAGGCCGGAGGGCCAGACGGATTACCAGGACGTGTACTCAGAGCCTGCACTGACCAACTGGTAAGTGTCTTCACTGACATTTTCAACCTGTCCTTGACCAAGTCTGTAATACCTGCATGCTTCAAGCAGACCACCATAGTCCCTGTGCACAAGAACACCYCGGTAACCTGCCTAAATGATTAACGATCTGTAGAGCTCACGTCTGTAGCCATGAAGTGCTTTGAAAGGCTAGTCATGGCTCACATCCACACCATCATCCCAGAAACCCTAGACACACTCCATTGTGCATACCGTCCCAACAGATCCACACATGACGCAATCTCTATTGCACTCCACACAGCCCTTTCCCATCTGGACAAAAGGAACACCTACGTGAGAATGCTGTTCATTGACTACAGCTCAGCGTTCAACACTATAGTGCCCTCAAAGCTCATCACTAAGCTAAGGACCCTGGGACTTCTTCTACAACTGGATCCTGGACTTCCTGATGGGCCGGGTGGTAAGGGTAGGCAACAACACATCTGCCACGCTGATTTTCAACACTGTGGCCCCTCAGGGGTAAGTGCTTAGTCCCCTCCTGTCCGCTCCAAGTTCCTTGGTGTCCACATCACCAACAAACTATCAACAACGCCTATTCCCCCTCAGGAGACTGAAAAGATTTTGCATGGGTCAGATCCTCAAAAAGTTCTACAGCTTCACCATCGAGAGCATCCGGACTGGTTGCATCACTACCTGATATGGCAACTGGACGGCCTCCGACCCCAAGGCACTACAGAGGGTAATGTGTACGGCCCAATACATCACCTGGGCAAAGCTTCTTGCCATCCAGGACCTCTATAGCAGGCGGTGTCAGAGGAAGGCCCTACAAATTGCCAAAGACTCAAGCCACTCTAGTCATAGACTGTTCTCTCTGCTACCGCATGGCAAGTGGTACCAGAGCGCCAAGTCTAGGTCCAAAATGCTTCTTAATTTAACAGTTTCTACCCCAAGCCATAAGACTTCTGAATAGCTAATCAAATGGCTACCTGGACTATTTGCATTGTTGCAAGTTTAAATCCCCAAAGAATTCATGCATATGTCAAGTGTCTTGAGGACTGKTAATTTTACGTTAATGTTATGGTGGTGATAATTGGACAATTATTTGCTTGATTCTGGGCAGCTTTTAGCAAATTGAATAATTGCAGTCTTACCAATAAGTCTGTGGCCCACATCTCTTTCARGCTCACAGATCTGATGGTARAGCTGCGCTGTAACAGGACATGTCAGGTTGCTAGCAACWGAGAAGTTATGAGTGGAAATCCCATGTAAGCAGGGGCGTGGTAGGTACTTTAGGTAAAGTGCAGAAGTATATTCTTGGCAATAATGCATAGCCGATGTCCATTATGTCCTCAGACCTGGTGGCGCAGCAYGAACTTCAGGTAGCTACAGTAGCAACAAGTGGTTCTGAGTTCAAAGCCCAAGCAAGGTTGAGTCCCAATCATACAGCACCATAATGTCCTTTCACATTAATGTCATCATTTTGCTGTAAAAATAGTTTCATATTCATGGTATCACGRTGAAATTTTGCCGTCACATTTATTTCACGAGATTGTGTGCTCACATGTAGTGTCATGTTAGCACGAGATGTTGCATCTCAGCCCCAAACACCACAAAACACAGGGCTTTTAAAGGAAATTACAGCCCCTCCCKAGCTACCAGTCTGATTAACCAACTGGCTGCAGGTGCGTCTGATCACACAGACCCGCCACCAACTTATCCCCTCATCTAACAATCCATCTCGTGACATGATCACACGAGATCACATGTTCACGTGAAATTCATAAATTCCATAAGGAAGGGTTAGTCGAGTGTAGACCAACGGGAGAGCCCAAAATGCTTGAAATGTCCCTTTCCAACAGAAATCCTTATCATTAATTAATTAACATTAATTATTAACCTCTGTGCTGCTTACCTTTGGGAAGTTCACCAGAACAAGCAGGGTCATATTTACTTCTGACAAAAYGTGTAGTTTGTAAATAATGTATCATTTTAAACTATTGCTTGTGAGTTTTATAGGAACAACATATTGTCTTCGAATTGGTAAGAATAGCTTGCCATTCACAATTATCGATGGTCACCCCATGGTCTTTCTGTCATGCATGTTTTCTACCATCCGTATTGACCTTGCCTGAAGAGAAAAGGCTGTTGTATATCAGCAATTTCCACAGAAAATTTGACACAAAACACTGATGAAGAATAGTGTAGATCCAAAGTTTGATAACAGAATGACAGCACAAACCGTCTTTTTGGGAGTGGACAATTTTCTGTGGAAATTGTTAAAAGTAGTCCTTGTTTATAGAGTTGTGTGGTTTGTTTAACTTTGCAATCATTATGTTTTGTTTGACAAACATTTTAATGTGAAAAGTCTGAGTCTCAGCACCATTTAGTTACCGTGGAATTGCCCCTATGTAGCTTATCTTATTTTTGAGGGATCTAGCATGGAGTATGATTTTTCTTTCCTTCCTGCTTGTTAGGGCCAGATCCATCCTTATAAAAGGACATCGAGTTAATAAAGCTCAGAAGGAAATGGTAAAACTGTGAATGTGGTAAACCAGAGTCTTGTTGCAATTGGAGGAAAGAGCTTAAGGGTGCCATCATAGAATACATCATTAAGAGTCGTGATTACAGCTTTGTACCCGTTTTTAAAACAATTATCTGTACATTATCGTATCATTTCCCGAAGCAGAGACATTGAAATATTCACTTAAGTTCTAGGAATGGTATCTCTCAATGAAGTCCACAATGATTCCCATCACCAACGCAAGACCGAGGTTAGCAGGTTATGTGGAATAATAGCCCCTGGTAGTCAACACAAATTCACCAGGTGGTCAGTAGTGCCCCCTGGGGACCTGTATGAGCATGTTTCTTGTCCTGTTTCTTACGCGTTTTTCTAAGCCACCTCATATGAGAGCATTTACATGAAGCTATACATCACAAAAAGCTAATCACACAGATGCATGAATAACCTTCATCAACAAGTTAAACTGTGGAGGTGCAAGACAGTAGAATGCACTGTTACACTATGAACAACAGGTGGCAGCATGAAACCAAAGCTAGTGTTTTTACATGTTCTGAAGTTCTTTGCTAGCAGTTCTCATAAGGTGAAGCCAAYGTTCAGATAGTCACTCAGATGGTCACTARAGCTGGATCTTGTAAAATATTGTATCTGTTGTTCACATAACTGCTTGGCTGGTGACAAACTGAGCAAATACTCCAGCTGAATACTGCTCTACCACACTCTAAAAACAATCTAGTTGTTCAAACTCATTATTATTAAGTAGCTGGTTCCAAAGCCTTTTTTAGTTTGCTCAACATTTTGGTCAGTGTTACCTGGACTCCTAGGCAAAAATTCAGTGAACTTATGTGCTTGCTCAACTGAATATGCTCATTCAYCTAGAAATTATTATTTGGGCATCTTAACTAAAAAAGGCTTTGCAATCTCCTACACACGCTGTTGACACAGAATGTTTTCAACTTACGTATTTTGACATGCATGACTACATTGTGCATGTTCATTTACACAGTAATTATTATTTAACATGTCCTCACGTGGGATTTGAACTCACAACCTCTTGGTGAACAGCATTCCAATCTTCCTGCTACCACACCAAGTCTATGTCAATTATATATTAATCTGACTATTCTCTCGTCATTGATTTGATGTACTTATTTCAGCATGTTTTCTGTATAGTTGTCTAATGTTGGTGGGGCATGTTAATCTGTTTTAATGTTACACTATGATAAACAGCCCAAATAATAATTTCTAGTTGAATTAACATAGTTACATTTGAAACATTTGTGTACAACTAGAACAGTGGTATTCAGAGACTTGACCTCAGTGAGACTTGAGGAACTCTCAGGTGTGCCATGAAACTTCTCCTAATCTTGATATTTTTGGGGAAAACACTCACTTATAAACGTGACCTGTGGAATGACCTTGAGATATTGACACAGGAGCACCAATTCCACTCAGATAATACATTGAATGCACAGGAAGTTGGTGGCACCTTAATTGGGGAGAACGCACCACCTTAATTGGGGAGAACACACTGGTGGTAATGGTTGGAGTGGAATGGTATCAAATACATCGCACACGGTTCCTATGTGTTTGATGCCATTCGCTCCATTCTGGCCATTTATGAGCCGTTCTCCCCTTAGCAGCCTCCTGTGATTGAATTTTTTACCTTTATTTAACAGTGGGTTAGCCTTGATCAGGGGCAGAATGACAGATTTGTACCTTGTCAGCTCAGGGATTCAAACTTGCAACCTTTCGGTAACTAGCCCAACGCTCTAACCACTAGGCTACCCTGCCGCCCCATGGCACACATGGTTACATCTGTATCTTTCAAGTCCGGTGCACTGGAGCTGTTGTTACATTTGTATAATTTGAGGGGCGTG
Organism: Salvelinus sp. IW2-2015; assembly: GCF_002910315.2. NCBI lineage: Eukaryota > Metazoa > Chordata > Actinopteri > Salmoniformes > Salmonidae > Salvelinus > Salvelinus sp. IW2-2015. The sequence goes on from NC_036854.1 coordinate 40,793,658, forward strand.
CACGACCAGCAAAGTCATTTGTATCATTCTACTTTGCCTGTGAGAACCATTAGCAGTGGCAAGTCTGGTGCGGCTTAGCATATCACAGCCTCTGCCAAAGAAACAAACGGAGGATGGCTTTGTGGCTGTGGTTGCACCTTCACAATGCAGAATACAGCTCATTTCTAGACCTTCTGTTCAAAAGTAAGACTCTTAAAGGGGTACACACAAATTAACCATCATTAGTAAGGAACTATGAAAATAGTTTGAATAAACCCTATTTAATCTATGAAAAATGTTTGTTACAGAAAATGGATGATTTGCAGTATGGATCAGATGAGATGGAGATCATTACCACTAAATACATTATTAGGAAAAGTTTAGGTGTGCGACAGAATTTATCCCGTCAAGGTGTGCCACGGTTCAAAAGTTTGGGAACCACTGAACTAGAATACTAGCTAACAGTTATCATACAGATGTACTACAAGCCATTCTAAACCTTTATCCAGGTTTTGTCATTCTGAATTTAGATACCTACTGTCATATTATGAWTTTAAAGTAAAACAGTTAACCACTAAATTTACCTCCCTTACCTTTTGTTCAACTTTGAACACCACGTCTATATGTGCGTCCCAAATACCCCACTATTCCCTWTGTAGTGCACTACTTTTGACCAGAGCCAATGTGCACTAGTCAAAAATAGGGCTCTATATATGGAATAGGGTGCCATTTGGGACGAATCCTTCCTCTCTTCCCAGGTTGTCAGAGTGTGTCTTTGGGTGTCTTTGTAGAGAGRTGAGAGAAGACAGTTGTGATACTGCTGACTGAGGATGTCATGGATTGGCCAGGTTCTGAATGCAGGAAGGTCATAGAGGTCATTGCTGTCTTCCTGGTTAACGAGACTATCTTTGACCTCACACATCAGCATGAAGTAAGGAACTACTCTTTAGCAAACTTGTGGTCATAATTCCTTTTTTCTCTGGATTGTGAAGAGGAAATGGATCTGTTGACATATGACATTACTTCATAATAATATGTCTCTGAAATTACATACTATCTATTAAATTATATAAATTAGATCCAAAAAAATGCAAAAAATTATTTCTTTTTTTCCCAGTATATCAAATGACTTTCAAAAAGCACATTACAGTATTCTCCCATTTACTCAAATAATCTGTGAAATAAATAGCAAGTCCTGAACTTCTGACACCACACATCAACATTTACAACTCAACAGAACACACAGAGGCTTCCTGAATTCTAACTGAACTGCTTTGTAGCTTTGAGTCAAATTATCTTCAATTTTTATGCCAGCAGTTTCTGTCATGCTGGCTGATTAGCCCACTAGCAGGCCTAAATAATGTTTATTACATTTTCATTGCTTTTGTTGGACTGTGAAACTAGCCCTCTGTGGTTTGTGAGGTCATGCTGTTTATGATCTCTGGATTGGTGCAACAGTGTGTTCATAGGGTCACAGTTTATACATGTAATTTCATGRAGTGCCATGATCCACACACTTAAACACAAGTTTATTAGCATCAAGACAAACCCAGACACACAGAAAACCTGGTGTAAATTCTGTAAAATTGTAATTTATTTGTAAAGCTCTTTTTACATCAGCCGTGTCACAAAGCGCTATACATAAACCAGCCTAACACCCCAAACAGCAAGCAATGCAGATGTAGAAGCACGGTGGCTAGGAAAAACTCCCTAGAAAGGCAGGAACCRAGGAAGAAACCTAGAGAGGAACCAGGCTCTGAGAGGCCAGTCCTCTTCTGGCTGTGCCAGGTGGAGATTATAACAGTACATGGCCAAGATATTCAAACGTTCATAGATGACCAGRAGGATCAAATAATAATCACAGTGGTTGCAGAGGGTGAAACAGGTCAGCATCTTTGGAGTAAATATCAGTTGACTTTTCATAGCTGATCATTCAAAGTTAGAGACAGCAGGTGCAGTAGAGAGAGAGAYTCGAAAACAGCAGGTCCGGGACAAGGTAGCACGTCGGGTGAACAGGTCAGGGTTCCATAACCGCWGGCAGAGCAGTTGAAACTGAAGCAGCAGCACAACCAGGTGGACTGGGGACAGCAAGGAGTCATCAGGCCAGGTAGTCCTGAGACATGGTCCTAGGTCTCAGGTCCTCCAAGAGAAGAGAAAGAGAGAGAGATAATTAGAGGGAGCATACTTAAATTCACACAGGACACCGGATAAGACAGGAGGAAATACTCCAGATAAGACTGACAGGACAGGAAGATCACATCAGAGACTCAACCCACTCAAGTGACGCACCCCTCCTAGGGACGGCATGGAAGAACACCATTAAGCCATGGCCTCAGTAATAGGGTTAGAGGCAGAGAATCCCATTGGAGAGGGGAATCGGCCAGGCAGAGAGAGCAAGGGTGGTTCGTTGCTCCAGTGCCTTTCCGTTCACCTTCACACCCCTGGGCCAGACTACACTCAATCATAAGACCTACTGAAGAGATGAGTCTTCAATAAAGACTTAAAGGTACTTAAAGCCCTGCCTCCAACTGTTTGCTTGGAAATTTTAGGGACAGTAAGGAGGCCTGCGTCTTGTGACCATAGCGTACGTGTAGGTATGTAAGGCAGGACCAAATCGGAAAGATAAGTAGGAGCAAGCCCATGTAATGCTTTGTAGGTTAGCAGTAAAACCTTGAAATCAGCCCTAGCCTTAACAGGAAGCCAGTGTAGAGAGGCTAACGCTGGAGTAATATGATCACATTTTTTGGTTCTAGTCAAGATTCTAGCAGCCGTGTTTAGCACTAACTGAAGTTTATTTAGTGCTTTATCCGGGTAGCCGGAAAGTAGAGTATTGCAGTAGTCTAATCTAGAAGTGACAAAAGCATGGATTAATTTCTCTGCATAATTTTTAGACAGAGAGTTTCTGATTTTTGCAATGTTACGTAGATGGAAAAAAGCTGTCCTTGAACCAGTCTTGATATGTTTGTCAAATGAGAGATCAGGGTCCAGAGTAACACCGAGGTCCTTTACAGTTGTATTTGAGATGACTGTACAACCATCAAGATTAATTGGCAGATCCAACAGAAGATCTCTTTGTTTCTTGGGACCTAGAACTAGCGTTTCTGTTTGTCCGAGTTTAAAAGTAAAACATTTGCCGCCATCCACTTCCTTATGMCTGAAACACAGGCTTCCAGGGTAGGCAATTTCGGGGCTTCACCATGTTTCATCGAAATGTACAGCTGTGTATCYTCCGCATAGCAGTGAAAGTTAACATTATGTTTKCGAATGACATACCAAGAGGTAAAAGATATAGTGAAAACAATAGAGGTCCTGAAACYGAACCTTGAGGAACACCYAAATTTACAGTTGATTTGTCAGAGGACAATCCACCCACAGAGACAAACTGATATCTTTCCGACAGATAAGATCTAAACCAGGCCAGAAGTTGGTGGTGATCAATGAAAAAAACTAAAAAACTAAAGCAGCACCAAGGTCTAGGAGCACAAGGACAGATGCAGAGAATTTGTCTGACGCCAATAAAAGGGCATTTACCACCTTCGCGAGTGCAGTCTCAGTGCTATGATGGGGTCTAAAACCAGAATGAAGCGTTTCGTATACATTGTTAGTCTTCAGGWAGGCAGTGAGTTGCTGCGCAACAGCTTTTTCAAAAAATGTAGAGGAATGGGAGATTTGATAGAGGCCGATAGTTTTTATTTTCTGGGTCAAGGTTTGGCTTTTTCAAGAGAGGCTTTATTACTGCCACTTTTAGTGAGTTTGGTACACATCCGGTGGATAGGGAGCCATTTATTATGTTCAACATATGAGGGCCAAGCACAGGAAGCAGCTCTTTCAGTAGTTTAGTTGAAACAGGGTCCAGTATGCAGCTTGAAGGTTTAGAGGCCATGACTATTTTCATCAATGTGTCAGGAGATATAGTATTAAAAAACTTTAGTGTCTCCCTTGATCCTAGGGTCTGGCAGTGTTGTGCAGACTCAGGACAACTGAYCTTTGGAGAAATAAAGAGGAGTCCGTAATTTGCTTTCTAATGATCTTTTCGTCAAAGAAGTTCATGAATTTATCACTGCTGAAATGAAAACCATCCTCTCTTGGGGAAAGCACAATCTCTTTCAATAATGACAGGAATGGAGGAGGTCTTTATTGCAGTGAGATTGCTAAAGTGAACACCGCCATGTTTAGTTTTGCCCAACCTAGATCGAGGCACAGACATGGTCTCAATGGGGATAGCTGAGCTGACTACACTGACTYTGCTAGTGGCAGACTCCACTAAGCTGGCAGGCTGGCTAACAGCCTGCTGCCTGGCCTACACCTTATCTCATTGTGGAGCTAGAGGAGTTAGAGCCCTGTCTATGTTGATAGATAAGATGCCCCCTCCAGCTAGGATGGAGTCCGACAGTCCTCAGCAGGCCAGGCTTGGTCCTGTTTGTGGGTGAGTCACAGAAAGAGGGCCAATTATCTACAAATTCTATCTTTTGGGAGGGACAGAAAACAGTTTTCACCCAGCGATTAAGTTGTGAGACTCCGCTGTAGAGCTCATCACTCCCCCTAACTGGGAGGGGGTCAGAGACAATTACTCGATGCCGACACATCTTTCTCGCTGATTTACACACTGAGGCCTAACATCGTTGGTGCCGATGTGGATAACAATATCCCTATACTCGCCAGTTTTAGCCTTAGCCTGCACCATCTTCAGATTAGCCTTAACARRGGTAGCCCTGCCCCCTGGTAAACAGTGTATGATCGCTGGATGATTCTTTTTAAGTCTAATACTGCGGGTAATGGAGTCGCCAATGACTAGGGTTTTCAATTTGTCAGAGCTAATGGTGGGAGGCTTTGGCGTCTCAGACCCCATAACGGGTGGAGGAGAGACCAGAGGAGGCTCGGCCTCTGACTCCGACTCGTTGCTTAATGGGGAGAACCGGTTGAAAGTTTCTGTCGGCTGAATGAGCGACACTGGTTGAGCATTCCTCCAGCATTTCCTTCCAGAAGCCATGAGAAAATTGTCCGACTGTGTGAGGGGATTTATTCTACTATCTGTATTTGTGGCACAGACGCTGTTTCATCCTTTCCTACACTTAAATTGCCCTTGCCTAAAGGTTGCGTCTGAAGCTGGGCTTGCAGCACAGCTATCCTCACCATAAGGCGATCGTTCTCCTGTATATCATGAGTACAGCGACTGCAATTAGAAGGCATAATGTTACTACTTAGCTTCGGCTGGTGGAGGTCCTGTAGAACCATGTCCGGATAAAGCGTCCGGGGTGAAAAAGTTGAATGAAAAAAGTTMCGCGAGGGAACAAACATAAAACGGTAATTAAAAAGTGAAACCCGTAAAGTTGGCAGGTAGCAAAGTAACGCTAGCAACAAAATGCACTGCAGCACTAAACAAGTCCACGAGTTGTGACAGGAAATGACGCCAGCACTCAATATACAGATTTTGCGGTTATCACATCGACAGGTTACACATGGAGTGATAGACTACCGCGCATCTCTGAATTACACTAAAAGTGTCTGTTTTAGTGTAATACAGAGATTGTTCATTCATAATGCATTGATAAATAGTTTTCTATGCTAGAAATGGTTCAAGATTAAATATCAGCAGAAATACATTCTACGTTTAAAGGGGGGCAGGGGGAGTCTGCGGTAGCAGGGTATACAGCTGAGTCAGGTAACTAATGGGGCCCCAGTATATTTGTCAGGAGACCTGTCCGAGTAGAGAGGGGATATCATGTCACCAAGTCCCAATGGAGCTTATTCAGCAACACCATCTCACACACAAATGCATGGGCACACACAATTCATTACAATGACCAAACTATGCTGATTCATTCAGTCTCTTCCATCCTGTCTGTGCTGATATATACTGTACTGTATGCTGACATAGGCCTAGTCCTATATTGTGTTTACGGTTATCTTTGTCCCTTGTTGTATCTCCAGAGCTCCTCTATACTTCAGTCTGCATCCCTGGCTCCTCGCTTTTCTCTGTTCCTCCAGCAGCTGTACGCAGCAGCGACAGCCTAGAGGCCTCATTAAGGACAGCTAGGGGAACAGTCGCAACAGGGTCAGAGGAGAGGCTGGGGCCAGGGACACCACTGTCACACGCACACACACAGTCACTGTCAGCCCTGCCATTGCAGCTGTCACAGCTGCAGACAGACAGGCAGGGTAAAATGAAGAAAGGCTCGGGCTCCATCGCCTTGACATCACTTAATCATGCCACTAAACACAGGGTGCAGGCTAGCTAACCCTCCTCTCTGCTGTTATAATGAGAGGGAGTGCATGACCAGGACCAGGCTGATTTAATGCACTGTTTTTAAGACTGGGGAGAGAGCAAGGAGGCTGCAGCTAGAGAAAGAAGGACAGGAAAACAATAMCCAAGCCTGATGGAGTTCAGGGTCCTCATGACATATTTAATGCCATTTTCATGCGTTTCTCTACTTATTATGTATTCATTTTACCTTTGACTTCATAAATAGCATCCTTCCTAGTGTATACCCTCAACATTTTACAACTTTTTACTCCTGATTGCTATTTATCACTAACGCACAATATCTACACAAAACCTGCTGGTTTTACTACTTGATTCCTATTGAGATGTGTAGTAAACCAGTAGTGGTGAACACGACATATTTCCTATTCAAATCACTACATAATTCTCCCTTAATGACTACTGTGTAACTACTGAGCTTTTTGGTATCTACTGCTTAAAACCTACACAATTCCTACGTGTTCACTATTGAATTACCACGTAATGCGTACACATTACTGCTCTTTGCCTACTCAATCCCAATTGAATTACTACTGCCATTTGTGTGTGTAGTGTTGTGTCACTACTGAATCGCTCCTGATCCATTTTAATTTCCTACATAAACCCTTTTGAATTACTATTGAAAACTGACACATTTACTACTGTCTGCCTATTCAAAATCACTATTGATGTCTTTTTGTTTCACAACTAGACTAGTGTACATGCTATTTCCTAAAGTTTCTTACTGTAGTTATATCTTCAAACAAGAAATAGTAAGCTTATACAATTTTTTATTTTTATTAAATTCATTACATATTAAATAACATATTTACACCTTTGTTAATCTCTTTGAGGCCTCATCTTCATTCAACTTTGACTTCACTGTCTTCAGATCCTCATTTTGGTTGGAGCCACATTTCTCCACCACGTAACCTTTTAGAAAATACAGACAAGAACACGATACAACCAATTCTAATCCAATAAAATAGTTTATCAATGTTCATCTGTTGGTAAGATTAACATTGATAAGCAATGTTAATCTTTCCAATGATGTCCTCCAGTCTTCTTACATACAATATGTCGAGGGCCTCCTTGGCAACAGGTCAAAAGAGCTAAGTAGGATAAGTAAGTAGACCAATATGAACATACTGTACATTTGCATACAAACACACATACTTATTAGCTAGCATGAGGAAAACAGAGGATACATAGTCACTACTGCATGAATAGGTTTTGTGTAGTAATTCAGTAGTACTTTTTCCTGAGGGTACAGCATCTGGTGGTTGGTTAGCACGTGCATTAAAGCAACAAACTAGAGCGTGTGCGCATGTGCGAGTGTGTGCATGTGTGCATGTGTGCATGTGTGTGTCTTATTGTGCAACGGTAAGGATTGTATCACATTATAGGCGAAGGTGAAAGATAATGGGATTAATGTTTGGACTGCGTACTGATCGGCATCTGTTTGTCCGGTCCAACATTCAATTACTATACAACACTAAGCATTGACAGAGCTGGTCCCAGAGGGATTGGGGACACATGAAAGTGTCATTACCATGGGAAGAGATTAAACCTGTGATTTTTGACAAGGATTTGTAATTAGATTGACTGCTTAGGTCACGAGGTAAAAGCTGTTAACCTAAGCACTTCCATAATAATGGTGACTGTTGCTATGGCCTTAGACTTACCCATGTAGTCCAGAAGGAAAAGTTGTACAATTAAGCATGCATCACTTCTCTATGGCCACCACTGCCTGACTGCACAAACAGAGAGAGATGACTCTATCATGGTAGTGAGTGACTGTCTCTCCCCCAGGACTCTGAAGCAGGGCTAGGGTCTGTCTTAGCCTTAGCCAGCCACATGAAGGCTTCTATTTGAAAGCATAATGGATGAACCTTCTAAATGTGCTTCACTTATGAAGACTCATCTCTAGAGGGCCATATATTCAGAAATCATCCGGCAGAGTTGCAACTGAGAGGCTCTGTGAAGAATGTGCCTGTTCTATCTCTGGACACCCGCCAACCCAATCCATCAAAGCACCGTTTACTTTCCAGGAGAGGCATTCCATTTGCTATGCTCTCAACCTTATACCTGAGCATTATACCACAACCCAGCCCCGGTCCAATCTCTCCCTCCCTGTGCGCTACACTCACTATACACTAAACACATTGACTGACTGACAATGTTTTTGGTGTGTGGTTGTGTGTTGTGTGTGTGTGTGTGTTGTGTTGTGTGTTGTGTGTGTGTGTGGTGTTGTGTGTGTGTGTGTGTGTGTGTGTGTGTGTGTGTGTGTGTGTGTGTTGGTGTGTGTGTGTGTGTGTGATACATAGATAGATATAGAGGGAGAGAGAGTCTCTCAGAGCTGTTGACATAACTTCAAGATAGGGCCAAGCCAGACAATCTGCTATCTGAATTAAGTGGGAGTCTCAAAATAACCTTTTCCCTGAACCAGCCTGAACGCAACCCCAGCAGGCCACCCATCTGACTCTAGCCACTGCATGGAGCTCAGGCTGCAGCAATGCAACCAGTCCTCTCAGATTGCTCCAGTGTTTTCAGGATATAGAATGGAATAAAAAGGGGAAAGCCACAACAGCACACACAGACACACACACGCACACACATGCATGCACACATGCGGGCACACACACACACACACACACATACACAGATTTCACAGCTGTGAGACAATATTATGTCAGGTTTCCCAGTCAGCTAAACGAAGGGGTCAGCTCCCTGATGTTACTGTCAATCACAGCCACAGCAATTAACTGTATACAAACTGTTTGCTACTATAGGAGAGAAAATTAAGTGCAGAGAAGATGTTCAACTTGCTACTCACACACTCTTGCCTTAGTTTGATTTGTCTGTAAGTCCTAAATTGGCCACTAGGAGACAGCAGAATACTGTGTGGACAATTCCATATACTCACAACATATGGGTCAGAAGGGTTCAACCAACTCTACCCCATCAAGCCAATATGTTATCCTTATCGTGAACCATCCGTATGTAATTACATTTGATGCCATGTGGAGGCTGTGCGTGGGCTAAATGTGTGTCCCCTGAGTGGCCTGGATAGTGCATGGTGTATTTCATTGAGGAGGGGGGTTGGGGCATAGACATAGCCTAATTGTTGTAGTGTTCTAGTCAAATTGTCGTGTTCTGTGGCTCTTTGTCCCTTCCAGTAATTCTATTTCTATGGGTTGGGGGCATTAAGGATTATAGTTCTGCCATACAGTCATGATTTCATAAAGCCGGGCCTGGACTGATAAGATCGATAGATTGAGAACGCATGAGATGTGGACACCATGGAGCATGTATCACAACAAATAAACTCAGTAGATTTTCTATATTTTAACAATCAACAGATGGACAATAGAACGAATCTGTTTGTGCATGTGTGTTAATTGACGACTAGTCCATTCCACTAGCACTTTATTGAGCCATACACTCTATTGCAATTTTCTTTTTCATAATTGCCAACTTCTCTTTTATTCTTCTTGCATATGATTTAGAAATGCTTTTAGAGATCCTTTACAGTATGTGATTTGATCAAAGTTTTTCCCCCCAGGTAATCTCTAAACCCAAGATGTGACTGCGTGCTGTTCACATACCTATCTCAAATACCATGTGAAAGTGATTATCCACTGTACATTCGAGACAGTAACTTATGTGTCTAAATATCAGATTTTACATTCTTGGAAGAAGAGCAAACCATATATAGACAAGACTGAAAACAGGGGAATCTGGAGGAGGATCATCACAAGATTATGGGAGGTCAACTAAATCAAATCAAAGTTGGTCGCGAACAAAGTTTAACAGATGTTATAGTGTGTGCAGCGAAATGCTTATTTCACTAGCTCCTAACAATGCAGTAAAACAGGCACACAAATAATCAATACAAAATATAAAAACAGAAATAAAAACAATAAATCAAGATATGTCGGAACGAATCCAATTAACAGCCCAATACGCACTGTAACAGTAATCCAAATGCAATCTATCCGTATCTACGCTGGATGAATTTACACAAGATGCTGTATATTAGGAATGATATGTACAGCAGTAGATATATTAGAGTGAGCTATGTCAGGAATCCAGTGTATAAATATGTAGTGTGTATAAGCAGTGTGACTAAAATGCAATGCACAGCAGTAGAAATATTAAAATGAGTTAAGTCGAGAAAACAGTATATAAATACACAGTACATAAGCCCATAGCAAAATGGATAGAATTGCAGGATATTAGCTACCGGAATATAAATAATATACTTTATATGTATGTGAATGATGTGTATAGACAGTATGGACAGTATATGAATAGACAACCTATATAACTACAGCAGTAGTTATATAGGTTGAGCCATGACTAGAATACAGCATATAAAATCAGCAAAAAAATAAATGTCCTTTTCTCAGGACCCTGTCTTTCAAAGATAATTCATAAAAATCCAAATAACTTCACAGATCTTCATTGTAAAGGGATTAAACGCTGTTTCCCATGCTTGTTCAAAGAACCATAAACAATTAATGAACATGCACCTGTGGAACAGTCGTTAAGACACTAACAGCTTACAGACGGTAGGCAATTAAGGTCACAGTTATGAAAACWTAYSACACTAAAGAGGCCTTTCTACTGACRCTGAAAAACACCAAAAGAAAGATGCCCAGGGTCCCTGCTCATCTGCGTGAACGTGCCTTAGGCATGCTGCAAGGAGGCATGAGGACTGCAGATGTGGCCAGGGCAATAAATTGCAATGTCCTTTGTGAGACGCCTAAGACAGCGCTACAGGGAGACAGGACGGACAGCTGATCGTCCTCGCAGTGGCAGACCACATGTCACAACACCTGCACAGGATCGGTACATCCGAATATCACATCTGCAGGACAGGTACAGGATGGCAACAACAACTGCCCGAGTTACACCAGGAACGCACAATCCCTCCATCAGTGCTCCGCAATAGGCTGAGAGAGTCTGGACTGAGGGCTTGTAGGCCTGTGTGTAAGGCAGGTCCTCACCAGATATCATCGGCAAACACGTCGCCTATGGGCACAAACCCACAGTCTCTGGACCAGACAGACTGGCAAAAAGTGCTCTTCACTGATGAGTCGCGGTTTTGTCTCACAGGGGTATGGACGGATTCGCGTTTATCGTCGAAGGAATGAGCGTTACACTGAGGCTGTACTCTGGAGCAGGATCAATTTGGAGGTGGAGGGTCCGTCATGGTCTGGGGCAGTGTGTCACAGCATCATCAGACTGAGCTTGTTGTCATTGCAGGCTATCTCAACGCTGTGCATTACAGGGAAGACATCCTCCTCCCTCATGTGGTCCCTTCCTGCAGGCTCATCCTGACATGACCTTCCAGCATAACAATGCCACCGCCATACTGCTCGTTCTGTGCGTGATTTTCTGCAAGACAGGAATGTCAGTGTTCTGCCGTGGCCAGCGAGAGCCCGGATCTCAATCCCATTGAGCACGTCTGGGACCTGTTGCATCGGAGCGTGAGGGCTAGGGCCATCCCCCAGAAATGTCCGGGAACTTGCAGGTGCTTGGTGGAAGAGTGGGGTAACATCTACAGCAAGAACTGGCAAATCTGGTGCATCCATGAGGAGGAGATGCACTGCAGTACTTAATGCAGCTGGTTGCCACACCAGATATCTGACTGTTTACTTTGATTTTGACCCCCCCCCCTTTGTTCAGGGACACATTATTCCATTTCTGTTAGTCACATGTCTGTAGAACTTGTTCAGTTTATGTCTCAGTTGTTGAAACGTATGTTCATACAAATATTTACACATGTTAAGTTTGCTGAAAATAAACGCAGTTGACAGTGAGAGGACGTTTCTTTTTTCTTTTTCTGCTGAGTTTATTAAAAATGATTAAAATGACCAATGTACATAGGGCAGCGGTCTCTGAGGTGCAGGGTAGAGTATCGGATGGTAGCCAGCTAGTGACAGTGTCTAAGGTTCAAGTACTGGGCGGAGAACGGTTAGTTGTGAGTGTTTAACAGTCTGATGGTCTGGAGATAGAAGCTGTTTATCAGTCTCTCGGTCCCAGTTTTGATGCGTATGTATTGTACCCGCCTTCTAGATGGTAGCGGGGTGAACAGGCCATGGCTCGGATGCATGAGGTCCTTGATGATCTTCTCGGCCTTCCTGTGACAGTGGMTTATGTAGATGTCCTGAAGGGCAGGCAACTAGATTAGAGACGTATAGATTTAATAAGCACCTTACATCAATATAACGTCGGCATCCTGAAATAAACATGTAATTCCAAAATGTCAACTTATTTAGCAAACGTGTCAAGAAACATGAAAGGTTTTCTGATTCTCATCGCAACAATGAGCTGTCCAGTAATATCATACATATACAGTGTATTATTACGCATTTCATATTTCAGGTCTTTAGCTATTGCTGGCTTGTTCATAGTCTCAACGGCCGTTTCAAAACAGTCTGTTCTGTATGTTAGTGTCCAAGGAGCCAGACTTAGTAACAGGCACCACTGGCTCTGTCATCTAGACACAACCTGATACAGCCCATAACAGGCAGATGGCACCGCCAGGACAAATAAACAGTGATGTGCCTGACTGAGATGTACGTTCAAAGGATTCGTTAGTCCACTGGTGAACGTAAGAAATTGACTTAATTCGGTAAGATTGACATCAAAGCAAGATCCTTATTGAATGCAGAGAAGCACCTGTGCCTCTGCCTGGTCTACGTCTGTTGCACAGCACCAGCAGTGTCAACCCAGCTCTATTAGGATGCTAGGACGACAACCGCGTAGTGTTTTATTTCTAGGAATGACACGTGTTTGGAAATCTGCTAAGCATTTTGCAGACTCATTTGACGAAACTTAACTGCATGTGTTATCCATAATCAAGAGAAACCTGGCTGTTCCAATGTCCGATTAGCTAACTTCTACCTAGCTAGTTGTTTTGTCGAGATCATGAGATAAACTCTGTAAATAGGAGTGGACACATTGATGATAGATTGGTAGTATGGCTGAGATGGCAGAGCCCATGATGGATCAGCGCATATGTTATTATTGATTGCTACACTAAGGGATGGTACATTTCATGCTAACATCATGCTTTCATTTTGTATTTGGAGCTCATAATCAGCTTTTAAATTAGAATGTTAGCAAGCTAAATGTCCCTTACCTTGAGCTAAGAGTTCATGAGGAATCTAAGCCCTGGTGGGGCATTTAAGCCCTGAACAATGTCTGACAGGCAACTTGTCTCTCAGGCTGTATGGCCCTCACAAGACCACAGCCAATCGTGTGCAAGCAGCAACGCAGCTACAACGATTCATACCCCTTGACTTATTCCATATTTTGTTCTGTTATAGCCTGCATTTTCTCACCCATCTACACACAACACCCCATAACGACAAAGTGAAAACATGTTTTTGAAATGTTTATTGAACATGTATACAGAAATATTGACAAAGTGAAAACATGTTTTTTGAAATGTTTATTGATCATACAGAAATATTTKATTTACATACAGTACCAGTCAAAAAGTTTGGACATGTCACAATCGTTGGAATAAYTGGACCAAGGCGCAGCGTGCGTAGAGTTCCACATGTTTTAATAAATGAAACTCACCAAAACAAATACAGAAACAAACYAAACGTGAAGTAATGGAGTGCTCACAGGCACTACACAAAAACAAGATCCCACAAACAACAGGTGGGAAAAGGCTGCCTAAATATGATCCCCAATCAGAGACAACGATAGACAGCTGCCTCTGATTGGGAACCATACCAGGGCAACATAGAAATGCAAAAACTAGAGTACCCACCCTAGTCACACCCTGACCTAACCAAAATAGAGAATAACAAGGCTCTCTAAGGTCAGGGCGTGACAGGACACACAGAATCATTCAGGGGTTTTTCTTTATTTTTACTATTTTCTACATTGTATAATAATAGTAAAGACATCAAAACTATGAAATAACACATATGCATGAATCAGGCCTTCATGGTTGAATTGCTGCAAAGAAACCACTCTGAAGGACATCAATACAAAGAAGAGACTTGCTTGGGCCAAGAAACACGAGCAATAGACATTTGACCGGTGGAAATCTGTCCTTTGGTCTAATCCAAAAATCTGTCCTTTGGTCTAGTCCAAATTTGAGATTTATTGGTCCCAATTACCGTGTCTTTATGAAACGCAGAGTAGGAGATGTATGTGTGGTACCCACCGTGACGCATGGAAGAGGAGGTGTGATTCTGTGGGGGTGCTTTGATGGTGACACTGTCTGTGATTTATTTAGAAATCAAGGCTTAACCAGCATGGCTACCACAGCATCTGGTTTGCACATAATGGGACTATCATTTGTTTTTCAACAGGACAATGACCCAAAACACACCTCCAGGCTGTGTAAGGGCTATTTGACCAAGAAAGAGAGTGATGGAGTGCTGCATCAGATGACCTGGCCTCTACAATCCCCCGACCTCAACCCAATTGAGATGYTTTGGGATGAGTTGGARCYCYGAGTGAAGGAAAAGCAGCCAACAAGTGCTCAGCATACTGTATGTGAGAACTCCTTCAAGACTGTTGGAAAAGCATTCCTCATGAAGCTGGTTGAGTGAATGCCAAGAGTGTGCAAAACTGCCATCAAGGCAAAGGGTGGCTATTTTGAAGAATATAAAATATAACAAACATTTTGATTTGTTTAACACTTTTTTGGTTACTACATGATTCCACATGTGTTTTTTATAGTGTTGATGTCTTCACTATTATTCTACAATATAGAAAATAGCATAAATAAAGGAAAACCCTTGAATGAGTAGGTGTATCAAAACTTTTGACTGGTACTTATAGTACCAGTACTTTGTAGTAGCATCTTTGGCAGCGATTACAGCTGTTGAGTCTTTCTGGGTAAATCACTTAGAGATTTCCACACCTGGATTGTGCGACATTTGCCCATTTATTTCTTTCAAAATTCTTCAAACTCTGTCATATTTGTTGTGGGTCATTGCTTGACAACCATGTTCATGCCATAGATTTTCTTGGAGATTTAAATCAAAACTGGAACATTCACTGCCTTACTGTCTTCTTGGTAAGAAACTCCAGTGTAGATTTTGTCTTGTGTTTTAGGTTATTGTCCTGCTGAAAGGTGAATTAATCTCCCAGTGTCTGGTGGAAAGCAGACTGAGCCAGGTTTTTCTATAGGATTTGCCTGTGCTTCAGCTCCATTTAGTTTATTTTTTTATCCTGAAAAATCTCCCCAGTCCTTAATAATTACAATCATACCCATAACATGATGTAGCCACCATTACGCGTGAAACTATGGAGTGGTACTCCGTAATGTGTTGTATTGGATTTGCCCCAAATATAACACTTTGTATTCAGGACAAAGAGTAAATTGCTTTTCCACGTTTTTTGCAGTATACTTTAGTGCCTTGTTGCAAACAGGATGCATGTTTTGGAATACTTTTATTCTGTACAGTCTTCCTTCTTTTCACTTTGTCAATTAGGTTAGTATTGTGGAGTAACTACAATGTTGTTGATCCATCCTCAGTTTTCTCCTATCACAGCCATTAAACTCTGTAACTGTTCTAAAGTCACCATTGGCCTCATGGTATTTGTATTTGTATTTATTATTAAGGCAGTTATACAATTTTAAAAACATTGCAATACATTCATTACACAACACACTAAGTGCGAGCCCTCAGTCCCGTACTCCACCACTACCACATATCTACAGTACAAAACCCATGTGTACGCGTGTGTATAGTGTGTATGTTATCGTGTGTGTATGTATGTGTCTGTGCCTATGTTTGTGTTGCTTCAACTGTTCAATAAGGGTTTTTTAATGTGTTTTTTAAATATAGTTTTACTGCTTGCATCAGTTACTTGATGTGGAATAGAGTTCCATGTGGTCATGGCTCTATGTAGTACTGTGCGCCTCCCATAGTCTGTTCTGGACTTGGGGACTGTGAAGAGACCTCTTGTGGCATGTCATGTGGGGTATGCATGGGTGTCCGAGCTGTGCGCCAGTAGTTCAAACAGACAGCTCGGTGCATTCAACATGTCAATACCTCTCATAAATACAAGTAGTGATGAAGTCAATCACTTTGAGCCAGGAGAGCTGGACATGCATATTACTAATATTAGCTCTCTGTGTACATCCAAGGGCAAGCTTTGCTGCCCTATTCTGAGCCAATTGCAATTTTCCTAAGTCCTTTCTTGTGGCACCTGACCACACTACTGAACAGTGCGACAAAACAATGGCCTGTAGGACCTGCCTTGTTGATAGTGCTGTTAAGAAGGTAGAGCAGCGCTTTCTTATGGACATACTTCTCCCCATCTTACTTTACGTTCTTTAGTGACTTTATTGTCCCCATTGGGAAATTTTGTTGCA